>NC_058133.1:303327191-303338049 GCF_016433145.1 Gracilinanus agilis
CTCCCCTGCTCCCCTTGGTTTATCCCTTCTAACTTTCTCAGAAAGGTAAGATAAGAGTTTTATTTCCCAATGAATAGTATAGCTACTCTTCCCTCTCCGGGTTGATTACACTGAGAGTAAGGTTTGATTATTACCTCTTTATGCTCTCTTCCTCTCCTTCTTATAATAGTATTTGTCCCTTCTCCCTCCCATGCCCTTTTTGTGTGTAATAGAATATTCTATTTTCTTATTCGCTCAAGTTTCTCTTGGTGTCCCCTGCTATTCACCCCCTCTTTCCCATCCCCCATGCCATCTTAGATTATTTAGTGTTCCACCCTCACCCTGTTAATTATTGTTCTGATTACTATAATAGTGAATATTATAATAGTGAATAGAGTTCACTACAGAGAATTAAACATAACATTTCTCTACATAGGAATACAGATAATTAGATCTCACTGAGGCCCTTAAAAAGGCAAATTTAAAAATTATAAGTTTTCTTTCTTTCCCCTCTGTATCTTATTTACCTTTTCAGGTTTCTCTCGATTTTTGTGGTTGGATATCAAACTTTCCATTTAGCTCGGGTCTTTTCTGTGCAAATACCTGGAATTCTTCAATTTTGTTGAATGCCCATACTTTCCCCTGGAAATATATAGTCAATTTTGATGGGTAGTTGATCCGTGGTTGCAGGCCTAGCTCTCTTGCCTTTTTCTGAATATTGTATTCCATGCCTTGCAGTCTTTTAGCGTTGAGGCTGCCAGATCCTGTGTGATCCTGATTGGTGCTCCTAGATATTTGAATTGTTTCTTTCTGGCTTCTTGTAAGATTTTTTCTTTTGCTTGGAAACTCTTGAATTTTGCAATGATATTTCTTGGTGTTTTCCTTTCTTGATCGAATGCCGCAGGTGTTCTATGAATCCTTTCAATGTCTATATTGCCCTCTTGTTGTAGGACTTCAGGGCAATTTTGCTGAATTATTTCTGTTAGTATGGAGTCCAGGTTTCTATTAATTTCTGGTTTTTCTGGAAGACCAATTATTCTCAAATTGTCTCTTCTAGACTGGTTTTCTTGGTCTGTCCCTCTCTCATTGAGATATTTCATGTTTCCTTCTATTTTTTCAGTTTTTTGGCTTTGTTTTATTTGTTCTTGTTGTCTTGAGAGATCATTAGTTTCTACTTGCTCAATTCTAGCCTTTAGGGATTGATTTTCGGCTATAATCTTTCGGTTTTCGGCCATAATCTTCTGGTTTTCGGCCATAATCTTCTGGTTTTCGGCCATAATCTTCTGGTATTCCTTTTCAATCTGGTCATTTCTGGTGTTCAATTTGCTTATCAGTTCATTTGGTTTCTGAGCCTCACTTTCCAGTTGCAAGATTCTACCTTTTACACTGTTATTTTCTTGCTAGATCTCTTCCATTTTCCTCAAAATCTCAGTTTTGAACTCTTCCATAGCTTGTGAGGAGTTTTCCTTATTTGAGGAGGGTCTGGATGCTTGTTTGTTCTCCTCCTCTGTTTGCTCCGTTGTCTGGATTTTCTCTGTGCAAAAGCTGTCGAGTGTTAAAGACTTCTTTTTCTTGTTATTATTCTTTCTCTTCTGAACTTCCTGTGACTGAGTAGCCATCATTAGCCCAGCAGCTTCTCAGATTTATCCTCGCGCTCAGTGTCTGTCCGCGATCTATTGGCTCCTGAGGTCTGAGTTCTGGTTTTTTCCAATGTCAAGCCCCCTGGTGGGCCCCCTTGCTTGATCCTCTGCCTGAGGTTTCTTTATAAGTCTCAGGGCACTGCTTCCACAGTCGTATACCCGTCCATACTGGTTCCCCACTTAGGCTTTAGTTCCTGGCTGTGTCTGCCTCCACCCACGCCTCCGCAGTGCCTACGCTCTGCGCCCAGCGTCCTGCTCCCGCGTTCAGATTTCGCGTGCGTTTTTTGGCTTAATGGGGTCCTAAGTCTTGCTGCTGTCGGGAACAGGTCCTGGAGCTGCCAATGACTCGATGGGTGCCCCAAACTTGCTCTATTTCTTTTTAGCTGGCTTCGTAGCTATAGATGTGTGTGGAGGGGATGAGGGTGGGGTGGTTGCTCAGCCTGCGATTTCATGAGGGCTGTTTCACCCCTTTATAGCATGGAAATGCCTCAATTCCATGTACCTTCCACGCTGTGCCCTGTTGTGGGGGTTCCTCCGTTCGTCTTGACTTGTTTTTATGTCCCCTTGAGGAGTTTTGTGTGTTTCGGTCAGGAGAGGTTAAGAGCTGCTTCTTACTCTGCCGCCATCTTAACCCAGAAACCTATCCATTCTATTTTTGCAGGATGTTTTTTCAGTTTTTAATGACTAAAATATAGCTAACGATATCAAAATATGAAATTTGGATGTGGTGAATATGAAATGGTGCTTTTAGGTCTACTAAGAAAAAGCAACATGAATACACAATTAATTTTCTTGAAATATATTTGAAAAGTGATTTGTTAATTGAATTTATTTATTTTGGGGCACTAAATAATGATTCCATTTGCTTAAAGAAGCAATAAAACTGGACTAGTTCCTACCTCCTTCTATTAGACAACTGTTAATAAATTCTAGGGGAAGATAGATGGAGCCATACATAGATTCTGGATCTGAATTCAGGAAGACTTGTCTTCTTGAGTTTAATTTTGATCTCAAATACTTATTAGCTCTGTAACTCTGGGGAAATCATTTAATCTTGTTTGCCTCAACTTCATCATCTGGAAAATGAGCTGGAGAAGGAAATGGCAAATCAATCCATTATCATTGCCAAGAAAACCTCATATTGGGTCACAAAGAATCAGATATCTAAACACATCTGAACAACAAAATGATATTAGATTCTAAGAAGACTACCATATTAAATCTACTCCAGTAGCTCCCTATTGCTTTTAAAATCAAATATAAAGTTGTTTGTGGTTTTTTAAGTACTTCATAACCTGACTAGGTCTTATGTTGACCTTTCTACATTCTTATAACTTAATCCTTCCTCCCACACACTCATCAATTATATGCTCTGTGATCTACTGGCTCTGGCCACTATTATTTTTCTTGAAGAAGAAAATTCTTCCCTCAACAGCACATTTTCACTGACTGTATTCTTGTTTGAGAAACTGTCTCCCCATTTATTTATAATTACTTTCCTTACATTTCTTCAAATTCTAAATGAAATTCCAGAATATTTATCCTAGGGTAAAGAAAAAAATAAGAGAAGGAAACTAATACTAAGAGAGTAAGTAAAGCCTGTAGAAGATTAGATTTTAGTGGGTCTTAAAGGAATCCAGGAATGTCAGGAGTCATAGATAAGCAAAAAGAGTATCATACTATTAGAATAATGCCAAAGAAAATCCTTGGATTTTAGAAATCAAGTATTTTGTTTGTGGATTATCAAGTAGGTTGCTATCATAATGAAGTATAGTGGCAGGAAGTAAATTGTAAGAAGACTGGAAAGGTATGAGGGGACAAGGCTATGGAAAGATTTGGAACACTAAGCAAAAATTGATGTTTGAACCTAGAGATTATATGGAGCTCCTGGATTTTATTGATTTGATTGTAGGGAAGTGAAATGGTCAGAATAGTATTTTAAGAATAGCATTTTGGTGGCTGAATGCAGGATAGATTGGCATTGGGAGAGTCATGAGGCAAGCAGATCCGCTAATAGGTTATTGTAGTAATATAGGTATAAGGTGATGTCTTCTCACACCTAAGTGATTTGAGTGTCAGAGAAAAGAAGTAATGTGTTTGGGAGATGATGAAAAGGTGAAATTTACAAGTCTTGGTCACAGATTGGATATTGGGGATGAAGAGATAATATGGAGTTAAAGATGACATCTAATTTGTGGGCCTAAGGAACTGAGAGGAAGTGTTACCTTCCAAAATTATAGAGAAGTTCCAAGTTAGGTGTGGGGTTGTGGAAGGGAGTATGGGATTGATTTTGCCTATGTGGAGTTGAAAATTTCTACTGGATATCGAGGTTGAAATGTTTGAAAGGTAATTGTAATTGTGTGAATGGAGGTCAACAGAGAGGTTAAGATTGGATAGGTAGATATGAGAATCAAACATCATTAAAGCCATGATGAAATCACCAAACAAGCCAATATGTATGGTGAGGGAAAGATCTTTCTCTGGATTCTGAGCCAGATTTGATTTTGCACATAGAAGAAAGAAACAAAACAAAGTTAATTCTCTTGCTCTATAGCTTTTCATTGGGAAGGGAAAAAAGAGGCAAGATTGGGAAACAGTTCCTCATACCTAATTGTCATGTGGTTGTGAACCCATTTATTGGTACTTCTTTTTCTATTCTCTTTTTTCTTCTTTCTTTGTTTGATTATTCTCTTTTTGTGTATTTTTTCCTTATCTTTGATGCCTGTGTTTCAGTGACATGCAGATTAGATTAAAACCTTATGAACATCAAAAGAAAGAATAATCACAACAAAGTCAGTTGCCAGTGGAAGCATTTTATTCTGATGAGGAGTCAGAACTGAGAAATAATCTTATTGTTTCAGTGCAATAGTGAATCAACTTGCTATGTCAGGCAAGCTAAGGAATAACTTGATCACTGGTTATGTAACATCCAGAAATGAATTTGATGTAACAAACATCTGATCCTAAGCATTTCATGTTTTAATACACTTTTGTCAGGAATATAAGCAAAGAAGAAAGAGTGTGTTCTGGTTCAGGTGACATATTTGCACCAATTATGATTACATCTTAAGAAAATTTTACAAAAGCTAATCTGTGATAATTATTTATCAGTGATATTTAGGAAATATGTTGCCAAAATTATCTTGTGAGTCACAAGCAAATGCATAAAAGCAGAAATATGATATGAATCATCTTAGACCATCATATATTATAAAACTTACACTTAAAAGAGACTTGAATTAATTGGAAACTAAATAATGTTATCCTAAAAAAAGAACGGGTCAAAGAACCATTTGTAGAAACAATTTTTAAATATCATTAAGGAGAATGACACCAAGGAGACAACATACCAACATTTTGGGGTCTATAACCAAAGAAGTATTTAATGGGAAATTTATATTTCTAAATTCTTACATCAATAAACAAGAGAAAGAGTAGATCAATGAACTGAGCATGCAACTAAAACAATCAAGAAAAATAAAAATAAAATAAAAGTCCCAAATTAAATATCCAATAGGGAATCCTTAAAATTAAAGGAAAAATTAATAAAATAGAAAGTAAGGAAAATACTGAACTAATAAATAAAATAAGAAGCTGGTTTTATGGGGAAAATAAAATAGATAAGCCACTGATTTATTTAATCAAAAAAAAAAAAGAAGAAAAATCTATTATGGGAATGGTTCCTAAATTGATGTTGGAGGAATCCACTCTATAGAAAATCATTGTGTGACCAGATAAGGAATCCTTTGGGAGTCATTAGAACTCCTGAGGAGAAATGTAGTCAATCTTCCTTTGGCAATCCAACCAGACAGTATGAATAGAATTTGAGGAAAAGATCCACAAAGACAATATATGCTACCTAATAATAAAGAGATCATAGATGAGAGTTGAAAGGAACCTAAAAATGCACTTGTCAGAAATCTTTACTTTACTTATGAGGTAAGTAAGGAGGAGACAAGGGACCTAATTTATCCTAAGACACATTGGGAGTAACTGTTGTTGCCAGATGTTTAATCTAGATTATGTGACTTCACAGGCAGTACTCTTTTCACCATAAAACCCTACCTTACACCACCCAGTTCAATTATGCAGGGATTAGAATTAGGGAAACTTGGATTAAGGAGACACTTCTTGAAATTGCCTCACAAAATTATAAAACTTTAAGTTGAAATGTATTTTCTGACCTTCACTGATAGAAGAGATTCTCGATTGGAGTTTATTTTACACACACAAAACTATAAAGAAGCAGCATATAGATTACAAATATCAGTATTCTAAGTGTGATCCTCAAAATAGATCTATAACATCAACAATGAAAAATACATTGAAATACTTTTTATCCTCATTATCTTATCTGCAACTGGAATATTTTTGAATATGCCATCAATGTATTTAGAAATTATCTTGTATCTTAACATTATACTTGAACAAGAACACTTTCATAAACAAACTACTGATCACTATTTCCAAGATGGAACATGATAATAATTATTTCAGACATTCTGATAGATTACTGCCATAACAAATACTCAGAATCATGCCAAACATGGAATGAAAAGCTCTCAAAATGTAGTGATTTACCAGAACAAATTGAAACCATGTAAGAATTCAATGAGATATGTGTTATACTTATTATATCTGCTACTGGAATACTTCCGCATATGTTAGCAATTAATTTAGAAACAGTGATCTCATATCTTAACAATTTTTGCTGAATTGAACCTGATCGATCATCAACCAAAATATAACAATTTTTAAAATTAAAATTATCATTATAATTATTATTATAACAACTTGTCTTGGGACCATTTCTATTTGAACTCTATTGAAAAAAAAGATTACAATGATGATTTACTTTAATGTTTCCAAATAATTTTACATGTAGTATTTCTTATGACACATTACAAAATTTTGAGGCAGTTGTCATTATTGTGACAATTTTAAGGATGAAAAAACTGAGGATTAGGAAAGATAAATAAAGTATTCAAAACTAAGTGATATTCTTATGTTGCAATTATGGCTCTGAAGCATAAATGTAACCCAGATTTCTAAGGTTTGAAGATATACATACTGCCACTGTTATAGTCCTAAATCTAAATGCTTACTTTTTAAAATAAAATTGGATTCTATTAATGGGCTTGAATTAGAACTTGCATCTTCAATTAGAGGGAGCAAAAAGTCTTTTATACAGCAGTTGTTTGCAAAAAAAAAAAAAGACTGGACTAATTAAATTTCTGCCTTATCATTCTCTTCCCTTGCCTTCCCTCTATGAATTCCATAGGAACATGTGTTTTATGTTCTTCAGGATGGATTATAGAAACTTAGACTTTTCTTGAGTTTAGAGTAAATTCAGAAGCGTTAATTCTCAGAATATTGAGATGTTTTTTCTTTTCAGAAAAATTTTCCATGGTTACATGATTCATGTTTTTACTTTCCCCTTCAACCCCCAAACTCCCCCAACCCCACCATAGCAGGTGCACATTTCCACTAATTTTAACATGTGTCATCAATCAAGAACTATTTCCACATTGTTGATAGTTGCATTGGTGTGGTCCTTTTGTGTCTACAACCCCAATCATGTCCTCATCAACCCAAGTTTTCAAGCAATTGTTTTCCTTCTGTGTTTCCTCTCCTGTAGGTCTTCCTCTGAATGTTGGTAGCATTCTTTTACATAAATCGCTCAGAATTGTCCTGGGTCATTGGATTGCTGTTAGTACAGAAGTCCATTACATTCAATTTTACCACAGTGTAGCTGTCTCTGTGTAAAATGTTCTTCTGGTGGTTCTCCTTTCCCTCTGCATCAATTCCTGTAGATCTTTCCAGTTCACATGGAATTCCTCCAGTTTATTATTTTTTGAGCACAATAGTATTCCATCACCAACATATACAACAATTTGTTCAGTCATTCCCCAATTGAAGGGCATACCCTTGCTTTCCAGTTTTTTGCCGCCACAAAGAGTGCAGCTATAAATATTTTTGTACAAGTCTGTTTATCTATGATCTCTTTGGGGTACAAACCCAGCAATGGTATGGCAGGATCAAAGGGCAAGCATTCTTTTATCAGTCTTTGGGCATAGTTCCATATTGCCATCCAGAATGATTGGAATCAGTTCACAACTCCACCAGCAGTGCATTAATGTCCCAATTTTGCCACATCCCCTCTAACATCCATTACTCTCCTCTGCTATCATTTTAGCCAATCTCCTAGGTATGAGGTGATACCTCGGAATTGTTTTGATTTGCATTTCTCTAATTATTAGAGACTTAGAACACTTTCTCATGTGCTTATTGATACTTTTGATTTCTTTATCTGAAAATTGCCTATTCATGTCCCTTGCCCATTTATCAATCGGGAATGGCTTGATTTTTTATACAATTGATTTAGTTCCATGTGTAATTGAATAATTAGACCTCTGTCAGAATTTTTTTATAAAGATTTTTTCCCAGTTTGTTGTTTCCCTTCTGATTTTGGTTGCATTGTTTTTGTTTGCAAAAAAAACTTTTAAATTTAATATAATCAAAATTATTTATTTTACATTTTGTAATTTTTCTAACTCTTGCTTGATTTTAAAATCTTTCCTTTCCCAGCGATCTGACAAGTATACTATTATGTGTTCACTTAATTTACTTATAGTTTCCTTCTTTATATTCAAGTCATTCAACTATTCTGAATTTATCTTGGTGTAGGGTGTGAGATGTTGATCTAAACCTAATCTCTTCCATATTGTTTTCCAAATTTCCCCAGCAGTTTTTGTCAAATAGTGGATTTTTGTCCCAAAAGTTGGGCTCTTTGGGTTTATCATGCACTGTTTTGCAGATGTCACTTACCCCAGTCTATTCCACTGATCCTCCCTTCTGTCTCTTCGTCAGTACCATATTGTTTTGATGACTACTGCTTTAGAGTATAGCTTAATATCTGGTACTGTCAAGATGTTTTCTTAAGAAATGATAATAAACTCATTGGGTGAACCACAATTAGGAAAGAAAAGCAGTTTGAACAAAAAATTATTCCATCCATGCTGAATCAGATCATTACTGGACAAAGTATTTTTTATCATCTGATATGAGAAAATTTTATTTGGGGGAAATTTTATTTTGAAGAATAAAAGTCCTAGAATATCAAGAAAATTAATGAAAATATGAAAAAAGGAGGTGGCTTAGCTGTATCAGATATCAACTCTATTAGAAAGTGGCAACCATCAAAACCATTTGATATTGCTTAAGAAATAGAGTCAAAGACCAACGGGATAGATTCAACATGCAACACACAATGATAAATTAATATAGTAACTTAGTGTTAAACAAACCCAAAGATCCAGGCTTTTGGAAGAAAAACTACTATTGACAAAACCTTTTGGGAAAACTAGAAATAGTATGTTGGAAATTAGGCATAAAACAATAAGTAAGTATCAAAATGGATACATAATTTAGAAATAAAAGTTGACACTATAAACAAATTAGAGAAGCACAAAATAATTTACCTATCTGACATAAGGACAAGGGAAGAATTTAGGTTAAAATAAGACATAGAGAACATTATGTAATATAAAATAGATAGCTTTGACTATATTAAATTAAAAAAAATTTGAGAAGAAACAAAAATAATGCAATCAAGATTAGAAGACAAACAACAAACTGGGGAAGAAATCTTTATAGAAAACCTCTCTGGGAAAGGCTTTATATCTCAAATATATTGAGAACTGAATCAAACCTAAAAGAATACAAAGTATTTCCAATCTGACAAATAGTCAAAGGATATGAAATTTAAAAAAATAGCTTTAGTCATATGAAAAATGCTCCAAATCATTATTGAGTAGAGAAATAAAAAACAGTTCTGAAGTACTATCTCACACCCATCAGACTGAGTAGCCTGATTAAGAAAAAAGAAAATGATAAATACTGGAGGGAATATGAAAAAAAAATTGCGACACTAATACACAACTGGTGGAGCTATGAACTGATGCAACCAATCTGGAAAGCAATGTGGAATCATGCCCAAAGTGCTATTAAACTGTGCTTGTCCTTTGATCTAGCAATGCCACTATTAGGCCCATATCACAAAGAGATTAAAAATAGGGGAAAAAAACCCATTTGTACAAAAATAATTATACTATATCTTTTTGTGGTGGCAAAGAACTGGAAACTTGAAGAATGACTGAACAAGTTGAACATGTTTATAATGCAATACTATTTTGCCATAAAAAATAACAGCATGATTACAAAAAAAAAAAAAGATCTGGAAAGATTTACATGAAGTGGTGTAAAGTGAAGTGAGCAGATCAAGGATAACGTTGTATACAGTAACAACAAAAATATGTAACGATCAACTATGAATGACTTAACTGTTATCAATAAGGCAAGAATCCAGAACAACTCCAAGAGACTCATGACCAAAGAATTATATCCACTGCCATAGAAGGAACAAAGTCTTTTTTTTTAATTTTTTAACATTTATTAATAATCCTTTTTAACATGGTTACATGTTTCATGCTCCTACTTTCCCCTTCACCCCCCGCACTCCCCCCACCCTTGGCCGACGCACATTTCCACTGGTTTTGTCATGTGTCCTTGATCAAGACCAATTTCCCAATTGTTGGTGGTTCCATTGGTGTGGTAGTTTCGAGTCCACACCCTCAATCATGTCCGCCCCGACCCATGCGTTCAAGCAGTTGCTTTTCTTATATGTTTCCTCTCCTGCAGTCCTTCCTCTGAATGTGGGTAACATTCTTTACCATAAATCCCTCAGAATTGTCCTGGGTCATTGCATTGCTGCTGGTACAGAGGTCCATCAATTTTACCACAGTATATCAGTCTCTGTGTACAGTGTTCTTTTGGCTCTGCTCCTTTCGCTCTGCATCAGTTTCCGGAGGTCTCTCCAGTTCGCCTGGAACTCCTCCAGTTTATCATTCCTTTTAGCACAATAGTATTCCATCACCCGCATATACCACAGTTTGTTCAGCCATTCCCCAATTGAAGGACATACCCTCCTTTTCCAGTTTTTTGCCACCACAAAAAGTGCAGCTATAAATATTTTTGTACATGTTTGTTTATCTATGATCTCTTTGGGGTACAAACCCAACAATGGTATGGCTGGGTCATAGGGCAGGCATTCTTTTATAGCCCTTTGAGCATGATTCCAAATTGCCAGCCAGAATGGCTGGATCAGTTCACAACTCCACCAGCAATGCATTAATGTCCCAATTTTGCCACATCCCCTCCAACATTCATTACTCTCCCCT
>NC_058133.1:303338149-303338488 GCF_016433145.1 Gracilinanus agilis
TTGGGGTACAAACCCAGCAATGGTATGACTGGATCAAAGGGAAGGCATTCTTTTATAGCCCTTTGAGCATGATTCCAGATTGCCAGCCAGAATGGCTGGATCACTTCACAGCTCCACCAGCAATGCATTAATGTCCCAATTTTGCCACATCCCCTCCAACATTCATTACTCTCCCCTTCTTTCATTTTAGCCAATCTGCTAGGTGTGAGGTGATACCTCAGAGTTGTTTTGATTTGCATTTCTCTGATTATTAGAGATTTGGAACACTTTCTCATGTGCTTATTGATACTTTTGATTTCTTTACCTGAAAATTGCCTATTCATGTCTCTTGCCCATTTA
>NC_058133.1:303338887-303358258 GCF_016433145.1 Gracilinanus agilis
TCTTTCCTTTCCCAGAGATCTGACAAGTATACTATTCTGTGTTCACTTAACTTATTTATAGTTTCCCTCTTTATATTCAAGTCGTTCACCCATTCTGAATTTATCTTGGTGAGGAACAAAGTCTTAATGGAAATTTAATCTTATTATTTACTACATGACTTTTTTCTATTTTAAGCAATACTTCTTTTTTTGAAACATGATGAACATGAGAATACGTATTATATGATAATATGTGTACAACCTATATTATATTACCTTCCTTTTCAGGGAGGTAGAAGAGATGGGAGGAAGAAAAAGAACACTCATTGCAAAATATAAAAAAAACACATACATACAATTGTATTGAAATGGAATATGGAAAAAACAAAACATATATAAAATAAAAATAAATACATAACTATTTTGTGAAATTCAGACATGGCAGATGTGGTAGAGAAGAAGTTTGCTTTCCTGGGATAGATGCAAGACAATGCTGAGCATCTCTGCTCAATGCAAAAAACATATACAAACACACATCCATGTCCGCATTCCAGAGGAAAATCCCATTCACTTTATGCTAGTTAAGATTATTTCTTTTATTTTTGGGGAGGCCCTAAATACTGACGAATATCTAGACCACAGATTTAGATAATTGAAATAACTTTCTATTAGAATCAGTTAAAACAGGTATGTTTTACAGGTGTTAGCCAACTCATAGGAAACAAAAAAGAAATAAATTCAGCTCAAGAATTTCCTTACTGTAAAAAAATAATGATATCTGGTAATACTATTTTTACTACTTCAGAGATTGAATCATTTGGCAGGTACTTCATAGGAGATGGTCTTAAACATTTTGTCTCAGTGACTGCTAATTCTAATTCTATTCCCAGTTGTCATGGAGACCAAAAATCCATAAGATAAAGCTTTTGGATAGAATTTTACTTGAGGAAAAATGATAATCCTAATTAAGATTCTTACATTGGAAATGAAATACTTTAAATTATTTAATGCAATCAGCATAAAGAATCCAAGAGCAGATGATGATTGTATATTCATGGTTGTTTATATAAAATAAATGTAACAGTTAGATATTTATGTTTATATAATCACATATTAGTTACCTTTACATTGATAAACTACATATGCATGTGGAATACACATATAAGTATACATACACATATATTTCTCTAAAAATAGTAATATTGTTACTTTTTCTGGTATGAATTAAACATAAACATAGGTTAATGAATAAGATAAAGGGTAATCATATTAAACCTACTTCTCTCTATTTTGTAAAGATGGCAGAAGTTGTTTGGGTGCAAGGACCACTTAAAATATACAAGAATGCTGTTGTATGGGCATTTACATGTCTATTCCATTCTATTCAACAAGTATTTCTATCTTATTTAATAATTTCTCCATATCTATGAGATCTAAAATCTCAAACCTGTTAAAAACTCCCAGGGTTATTCCAGAACTCTCAGGTGAAATAAAAAATATATTGCAAAAATACAAAAAGAAACAATTCAAATATCATAGAGCCACAATATGAATAACATAAGATTTATTAGATTTAACCTTAAAGGATCTGAAGGCAATGAAATAGACTTCAACCAATAATCATTTACCCAACAAAACTCAGCATAGTATTTCAGAGGAAAAAATGGATACTCAGTGAAATAGAGGACTTTCAAACATTCATGACAAAAAAAATCAAAGGTGAATGAGAAATTTGTCTCTTGTAAGATTAAAATTAATATCAAATAACTCCAAGTATTATATTTCATAATATGTATTAATAATCACTTGAATTAGAGGAAATAAAAAGATAAAAGTAAAAGCCTGAGTAAAGGCAATTTTCCCAGTCCCAATTGCGGAAAAAGAGAGCAAGAAGGGGTGGACTCAAAGAAACCTTATCTCCAAAACATAAGGACCGAAAGTAAGAATGAAAATAGGATTCTGGGAAATGGAGTCCTGGGGTACAAAATTCTAATTACACACTCTCAAATACACAAATGAAGAGTAGCATAAAAAGATAAATAGGAAAGGGGAAACAGAAGACATTCAATGAAGTTAAATTGTGTTCATACTAAACTGGGATGATGACTTTTCTAAATCCTGAAATCTTTATCATTATTAAGGCAGTTAGAAGGAGGGCAATTGTGTGAGTTGAATATGATTTAAGGGTATCTAAGAAAAATAAAATTCAGGAATAAGAAATAGGAATTCATTGAGAGAAGGGGAAAAGGAAAAACATAGAATGAGGTAAATTATCTCCCTTAAAAAAGGAATGAAAGAACATTTACAGTGTAAGAGAAGATGGGGAAGGAGGAGAATGGAAAACGTCAACCTTACTTTCATCAGAATTGGTTCAAAGAGGGGAGAACATGCACAACCATTTGGATATAGAAATCTTTCTGAACTTCAAGAATAGGGGGAGAAGAGGCTGATAGAAGGAGTTGGGGCTGATAGAAAATAGGGTATATTTTGGGATAAGATGCTTAGAAACTATGTCCAAAGGATTATAAATCAGTATTCACTCTTTGACCCAGAAATGCCATTAATATATTTCTACCCCAAAGAGATAAGAAATACAAAGTGGAAGGACATATATTTAAAAAATATATTTAAAGCAGCTCTTTTTGTATGGAAAAGAATTAGAAAGAGAAGGCATAACCATGAATTGAGAAATGGCTAAGTTATAGTACATGCTATTAATGGAATATTATTGATGTGTAAAAATGATTAGCAGGAGAAACTCAGAAAAACCTGGAAGGTTTACATGAACTTAAACAGAGTGAAATATACAGAACCAGGAAAAAGTTGTACAGAATGCCAGTAATACTGTACAATGAACAACTGTGAAAAATTTAGCTATTCACAGAAATACAATGATCCAAAATAATTACAAAAGACCATGATAAAAAAGCCATCTTCTTCCAGAGAAGGAACTAATTGAGTCAGAATCCAAATCAAAACAAACTTTAAAAAAATTATTTCTTAATTATTTTTGTATTTCCATTCACAAAAGAATTAATATGAACATGTGTTTTCCTTGATTACACATTTAAATTCTATATGATATTGCTTGCCATTGCAATGGGGGGGGAAGAGTGAAAGACAAGGAGAGAGGGAGGGAGAAAAATTAAAATTCAAAATTCTTTTTAAAGTGTTGAAAACATTTTTTCATGTAAATGGGGAAAATTAAATTAAAAAAAAGAATTATTCTGTGACTCCTCAAGTGGCAAGGCTCATTTCTTCTGGAATAAGATAACTCCTTTCCAGGAATGGCTTGGGGTAAATGGATGGCTTTGTTGGAAGATGACTTGCTTTCTAATAGCATAGAAGAAGTTAAACGTTCTTTATAATTTAATAATTATGGTCTGTGGAGATTCATTCGGAGGAAAGAGGGATCCATTATTTTACCTAGTAATAATTATGAGTCACTGAATAAGTGAGAAACAGTCTTTATTTAGCCCCTTTGGAAGGAGAGGGCACTTCATTTAAAGAGGTTTAGGGAATGTTATTAGGACTTTGTATCATTCCTCTGATGCTTGCCTTTGGAAGAAATAAGTTTTGGCAAATTGACAAGGGCACATTGAGTAGGTGAAAGTACAGAGAGAGAATTGGTATCTATGCAAATTTTAAAACTTCCATACTGGAGATATCACTCCCTCCATAGTACTACTCATGAATGAATTTATGCTGGTTTGTCATTCATTTTTCATCTTTCCTTTGGCTGAGAGTAGATCTCTAGTCCAAATATAAACACAATTGTAGGCTTTTAAAATTAGAATTTAATTTCCAAGCTTCTTGTGAATTCATTTCCTACCAAACACTAATAGTTATCTTCAAGACATTTCAGTAAGTTTTAAGATCTGCTGGCTGAAGATCCCAAGAGAAAGGTATTAGCATTTTAATGAATTTTGACTTTGCTCTATTCAGTGATGAAACAATTTGAAATAAATAATTGCTATTTAGTTAGAGGCATTTTATTGAACTTATAAGAACGAACTATTTGAAAGTTGTGGACTAAATTTTTGATTTGGTATTAATTTGTATATTATAGAATATTAAAAAGTCAACAGTACACAATGAATATAATTAGATCAATTGTCCCATATTTAAAGAATAAATTTAGCTTTTGAAGAATTGATTACATAAAGCAAAAGTACCATACACCAAGAGAATTGTCATGCATTCTGGCTTAAAATTTTTTCTGGGTCATTTATCTTTACAGCAACCTAATACATTTTAAGATAATAAAAAGTTATATTGAGTTTATTAAGATAATGAGTAGTTAGATTTAGTTGAAGTCCAAAAACATCTAAATGAGACCTAAAAATCATTCAAAATTTATACAACTAAATGTAATCATGCAGTTCAAGTCTTATGCAATATTTCTTATTAAAACTTTCCATAATCTAATGGATTATAAAACACCTCTTTTCTTCTCTAATTTTTATCTATATATTTATTTCCTGAGTAATTTTTCTACTTTTAAAAATCTGAATCTGGGATTTTATTGCTATGGGGAACTACTCGTGCCCTCTATCATTAAAAATCTGCAGTTCTTTTGCAATTTTTAGTTTTTGAGTGTTGTTTGGGATAATCCCTATAGTCCTTCAGCCAGCATGTTAAAAAGAGGTCATGAATCCATTTATTTTGCAACTACATAGGCCCACTTTCTACCCACAGAATCCCATGGCATGTTTTAATACTCTTTATAGAAATTATAGGAACATATATATTAGATTTAGAAGTGAAAGGAATTTTAGAACTCATCTAATTTCATCTCTATTTTACAGATGAAGAAACTCAAGTCAGAGAAAAGTGATCACATTCGAAGATAATATTGAAGATGATCTTATAGAGAGAAATTGTCAGAACAGGGATTCATACAGAGATGTCTGATTCTAAAAATGCAATTATCCTGTACCATGATGGAATGTATTTTGAGATGATATACTCATTTTTCCTGGTGTTTATGAAATATTTAACTACCATTTTTAAGTGAAAAGCAACACTAACTCTATATTTAAGTGAACTTTTATATTTCACTATTTAATTAATACATTAAAAAAGAAAACTTTCTTTTTCAAATTATGAATTTTAATGAATAATTTTAAGAACCAGAATGATGAGATGCATAGTCAGGTTTTTTCCACACATATTTTAATTTTATACAATATTTGATATAGAAGATTACCATTAGTGAGTACTTCCTGAGCTTTTAAACTTTTTGAAAAACCAAACTTTCTTTTTATGGAATTTCTTGTTACAGTTTTGTGGTCAGTAATAAGTAATCCATTTCCTCCCTTTCTTTGTCATTCATACTCCCTTTGAAAATTCTAATTCCTTCTGTATTAATCAATTGTTACTAGAAATATGATGTAATGTTCTCCTTAAGATTCAGCCAACAATCTTTAAAAGTCAATCAATGAGTAGTTTTGTCTTATAACAGATGGTATCCTTCCTCTTTCATATAAAAAATTTACATCTTTCATTCCCTGCATAACAGAGTAAGACCTAGAAGGAAGCTTAATTCAGCTATCTGTTAAGATTCAGACTTGAGCAAAATAGGAGCTTAAAGCACAAGCAATTTGGGCAGATTGAAATGTCAAAATCATTTTTTAGCAATTTCACCCCTTCAAGCTTACCCCAAGTTAATCTATCACAATCAAGCATATCCAAGAAAATACCATTACAATCAAACCCATCCCAGAAATGCCATTAGGTACACTGTCATTTTTAGTAAAAAAAAGATAATAGAAAGGGGAAAAATACAACTAAAAGAGCCTTCACAATGTACATCAGCTATTTTCTGTGAGACATTTCTAACTTCAGAAAAGAAAGCCAGAATACCCTGACACATAGACACCTACTTAGGACAAAGTTGATCTGTACTTTATCATGAATTGATTGTATTTGGGAATAGAGAAAAAATATTTTTCTAAGTTTTGTTTTAATACTGAATATGCCAAAAAAGAACTTTTGCAAAGAGCCCTTTCTGTCTCCCACAGATGCCTAGAGAGACTAAAACATAGAGCAAAGGGGAACATTTTGGCTCAAGATACTCAATTTTCAGCAAAACAATCAGCATCTACTAATTTAAGTCCCCTTGAGAGAGAGAACTATTTGTTCACAGTGATTGTATTCCCGGAATCTAGCACAGATGCCTTGCATATAATAGGTACTTAATAAATGTTTCTTAAATTTTATTGGAATGAATCAGATTTGATTTAATCCATGTTATGTGTTAGATACACTATAGAAATATGACATGAGCATTGTCCTACAATATAGTCTAGCAGGAAAATATAGTTAATACATGTCACAAAAGCAAATAGTAATTTTTAAGAGCTATTAATAATGAATCATATTTACAAGGCACATTAAGAAAGAGAATGATATACTTTTCCCAACCTCTTTATAAGGCTGGTTATAGAAGCTTTATTACCAGCATTTTATAAATGAGGAATTCAAGGGTGAGAGAAGTTAAATTATTTGGCAGCTAGGTGGCACAGCATATATAGTGCTGTTCTCAGAGTCAAGAAGATTTGAGCTTAAATCTATTCTCAAAGACTTCCTAGTTGTGTAACTGTTAGCAAATCACTTAACCCTTTTTTTGCCTCAGTTTCCTTATCATCTATAAATTACTAAATAATTCTAACATAAAATTCCCAAATGTGTTAAAGAAGAATCAGCCATGTCTGAAATGACTGAAAAATAATAACAAAATAATTGGAGTTTGGGTTCAAACCCAAGACATCTGACTCCAAATTTGATACCTTTTTGTCAACCATGAACAATCTACCTGACAAAACATAATGACATTCTGAAGTGCATTGTATGGATTGTTAGGATAATAAGACTTCTACAAAGAAGTTCCATGAAGATTGAAATTGTTAAGGAAGGCTTTATGGAAGAAATAAGAGAAAATCTGGGTATTTGGAATGAGTAGAATATGGACAGTCAGAGTAGAAAAATGAGGATATTATTAGACATGAACAAAATGGACATAAGAGAGTAAGGAAAATCAAATGTATCTAGAAGATATAGACTTCATTATGTAATTTTTGAAGATTAAAACAACAGGTTCTAAAGCTTTTTTAAATAAAACATTTTCTTGCAACAGAATATCTTTAAATTTTAAAATGAATTAATTTTTTTTAAACCCTTGTACTTTGGTGTATTGTCTCATAGGTGGAAGATCGGTAAGTGTGGGCAATGGGGGTCAAGTGACTTGCCCAGGGTCACACAGCTGGGAAGTGGCTGAGGCCGGGTTTGAACCTAGGACCTCCTGTCTCTAGGCCTGACTCTCACTCCACTGAGCTACCCAGCTGCCCCTTGAATTAATTTTATTACAATAACACCACAAGTATCATATATGCCTACGAAAAAATAATTTGATATTATGGACTAGACTTTGTCATTAGAAAGTGAGTTTTATGGATTTCACACTTAAAACATGAACTTGGTTATGAAAGGTTTTGAAATATGGGAAATGAATTTTTATTTTGAAATATTAAGGATAGATATATTGAGTAATTTGAGCAGGAAAGTGATAAAAAAATATTATGAAAAATAAACCTAGACAGGACAAACAAGTAGGAAGTCATTTTCATATTCTCAGAAACAGATGATGGGAGTTTAAACTGGTTTATAGCACTGAGAGTGGAGAAAAAAAATGTATGTAAAAGAAAAATAGAAATTATTTTTACTTTCATTGTACTATTAGCAAATTATAAGTTTGGGTAGAAGTTTCATTTGAGATGTAACACAATAGGAGGAAGCATGACATGGTTATTAAGAGCATCATCTACATTTTTCCAAGTAGTGGAAAATATTTGACAGAATGTGATAACTGGATTCAGCTAAAGTCAACAAACATTTATTAAATATGCTAGGTTATAAAAATAGATGTGTAATTATTACACAATTCTTTTCTTCTAGGAGTTTGACTTCTATGTAGAAATGGGACAGCTATGAGCCTATGCTTTTTTCTAAATGCTAACTTCAGAGACTGATAAAGTTTAATGAAGTCCCATTTCTGTTACATACTGATTATGTGATTCTGAGATAGTAATTTAATATCTCTGTCCTAGGCAATTCTCTAAGATTATAAGTAGAATATAAAGGGACAGCCATTATTGGTAGAGAGTGTTTCGAGATCCACAAACTTTTCCAAATTCTAAAATAGTTCATGTGAAACAGTGTTCAGAAAGGTCTATAAAGTCCTATACTTTGACCGTCCACTGATTCTTTAAGATGCTGTGATTTCCATTGAGCTGACTCTTTGTAATGACTTTTTTCTTCTCTCAACTTCAAATCTTTGTACATATACTATTTCTGGCATGTACCATCTCCTTACTTTAATTTTTGAGAATCCTGGTCTTCATATCACATATGACCTTTTGGAGGGAAATTTTCTTGAAACTCAAAAAGATTAGTATACTCTATACTTTTGAAATGACTTCATATTACTTTGTAATCACATTTTTTAAAATTCCCCAGTGAACCGTAAATTCCTTAAATACAGGAACAATTTTGGTTTTGGTTTTGAATGCCTAGTTTCTAGCATAGTACTTTTAAAATAATAGGTACTTAATAATTTTTAATTAATTGACTTAAATATTAAAAATTTAATACTTGACAATTGAAAATAGCTTTTTGTCAAATATCCTTGGCTTTCCATATCTTATTTTTTGTTGAATTTACCTTTTAGTTCTGTCATCTATTTCCAGTAACTTCATAAAGAAGGAACCATATAAATTCAACTCATAAATATTAATAAAGGCCACTGATATATGATGAAAAAGGTAGTTTGAAGCAGGCATAAGGTGATTACTGACATTTCTTGCTTTATGTCTTAATGGCAAAACATATCTATCTAACTGAATAGCTTAGTAAATTGTATTTTGATAGGTATTGCTTTCTGTTGCATTAAAATTCTCTGTCAAACTAATAAGGAGAGGTAATAAAAATGTACTGATCTATCCAAATAAGGACCTCCTCTATGTCTATGAATTCTGGGGATTATATAGAAGAAAGTTTTCAAAGGGCGATGCATAATATTGACTACTACTGAAAATTAATGACTTTGGCCTTTTACAAATTACTAAACTTAGTAGAAAATTAACAATTTAATTTTAGTTGATACAATAATATCCACCAGTAATAAGAAAAAAATTAAAATATTCTTAAGGAAAAATCATATAATCTCATATTTAGAGAGAAACAGAGATAACTAACCTTCTAGAGTATGGATGGTGAACTTTTTAAAGACTGTGTGCTAATCCCCACATGGGAGAAAGGACTCCCATTGAGTTGTTGCATGGTGGGATAGGTAAGGTGAGGAATGTCCTCAGTGAGTGTAGAGGGGACTGGCCTGAGCACTCTGCTCACCTTGATCTCTGCTATCTGTGAACTTCCCACCTTACCCTCTGTGCATTCCCATTGGACTTCTGGGTAGAGGGAAAGGTGTTATGAAAAAATGTTGTCAGACTCAGTGGAGAAGAGGAAGGGAGCAGCTCTGCCTGAGTCCCTATTGTTGGTCTAGAAATGAACTTTGGGAGGGTGGCAGGGGAGAAAGGTAGCATGCTCACAGAGAGTGAGTGCTCTGTGTCACATATTTAACATATATTCCATAGGCATGTCATCACTATTCTAGAGTGACATTTTAAAATAAACTATAAGAAAGTTATAAATGTTGCATTATCTTGATTCTCTTCCTGCACTTTTCATTTCTATGTGCATTAAAACAAATATATTTAATTTATAGTTTGAGAAATGATTCATTTTTGCCTAGAAGTGCTTGAGCACATCACTACTCCTCACTCTGTATTCAGGTAAGCAGACATATTTTGTGGGAAGTAAATTTTATCCTCAAGAACTCCTATTCTACTGGGAATAAATTTTCTTTCGTATTAGATTTTTTCTTTTCCCTTCAAATTAATTGAATTGGAAACCTTAAGTCCTTAAGTTGCAGTTGTCTACATATCTTAAGTGGAGATAGCTTATAGAGGAGTGAGAATCATACATATATATCACTTTAAAATTCTAGTTTATTATTATTGTTATATTATTATTATGTGAAGAAAAGGAAGTCTCCAATATTCTACATGCATAATAACATCCTACAAACCAGTTTCTAAACACATAACAAGGGCAGAGAGGAGTGTTCCTGAGCATTGGCCAACTTTATAATGAGGAAGAAAGAAGATATACAGGAAAAATGAAGGTGGATGTCTGATCCCAGGAACAGAGCAGTGGAAAGCCAGTTCTAACCTTTTACCCAGGACAAAAACATGTAGTGGAATAGCCAGAGAAGAAATCCCAGATCAATGATCCAGTTTCTATGAACTTATAAATTGTTTCAGTGGGATGAAGTCATCAGCAGTATACTGAAACTTTCACACAGTGACAAGCAGGCAAAATCTTAGGAGAATAATTGAAGAGCTCAGACAAATAGGGCAGAGAGAAAAATTTATACAAAGTTGAAAATAAATAAAAACGTCTGGAAACAAATCTTCTGAGCAAATTGATTTTGATGATGATAGTAAGCATATCATACAAAACTAGTTAGTAGTACATTAACAGAGTCCATGGGTCTGCAGACACACCCAAAATAGTCTGAGATCTCAATGACCAACATTGAAAAATCTTTATAGAAAAAGAGAGGAATTAGAGACTTGTTTACTTCCTTCTCCAAGAACATGAATCATGGTTTTTTCCCTGAGGGCTAAGATTAGTTTTATTGTTCCTTTTGAGAGAATTCAAGGAGGACAGTCAGGGAGATGGTGGTGAAATGACCATGTCTTCAATGGAAAATTGGATAATGATCTGTGGTCACCTTAGTCTTTACTATCATTTGGCATAGTCACTTCCAAAACAAGTTTCTATTTCAGGTAAGTCAATTACAAAATTGAGAGGGTACTTACATAGAAGGGAAAAATTATTATCATTTCCATAAAGCTGCCTGATTATAGGCATCTTTATGATTATAAATTATTGACTTACTACTTCTTTTACTACCATTGACAACTACTACTATTAATACTACAGATTATATATTATAAATGTCATTCTCAATCATTCAATTAACCAATAGATGTTACTGTCTCCTACTATTAAATCAACAATTACAGAATAATAATCCTATCTCCTACCAATAATGATGCCTGATGGCCTACCCTAAAGCAATAAAATGGCAGATTGAGTGATCAGCACTATTCCTACCCAATTCATTGGCTGGAGGTAATGAAAGAACAGAGCAAATAGTAGACCAAAGCAACTGCAGAGAGAGGGAACAGCCCAAATTGCTTCCAAAAGGGCTGATTTAATGAAACTGGAGAGGGGAGCAGTTCAACTCCAACCAGATTTCAAACTGGACTATAAAGTGATTACTATCAAAACCATCTAGTAATGGCTAAAAAATAGAGTAGTATCATCATGAAAATTCCATGAGTATTTTCACAAATACACAGCTTTTTACACTCTCAATTATGACATTAGTGCCTAAACTTAGTAATGGGATCCCTATGTCAATGAATATAAGTTATTTAATAGCTCTTAATGTATATTTCCTTCCTGTTTTCTAACAAAATAATTTACAGATATTCTAGCAATGTAATATTAGGCCTGTTTCTCCATGTTCCTTTCAGAATTTAGTTTGTTTATTTTAACTTGTCTGGTTTTCAGTTAACATACACAATCAGAACCATAATTAGTTGCATTGGTCTTTAGGTAGTAGAAAAAAATTTGTTGTTAAGACCATACTCTTTCCAAAATCATGTCTTTTTAGCATGTTCATATCCAGTGGAATTTTTGTTCCATTGCCACAATGCTTTAGAAATGTAGGATTATGTTCATAGTATGATGAGTATTAAAGCAAGACTTTTGCAGAACATTAATGCTCTTTAAGCCATTATTATTCCACCAGAAACTATGTTTGGATTATATGTATGCTCAAGCTTAGGCTTTCCAGATATTTATCATATGTGATTTTTAAAGGTCCTATTCATCTCTAACTTCTTTCTTATTTGTTTCTCTTTTTTTGGTTATATTTATCTAGTTCCAAAAGGTGAAAATTAAAGTCTCCAGCTGTTATTTTGTTATTTACTTAAATCTGTAATATTGAATTTTTCCTTTAAAAATCTGGATGCTATATCACTTGGTACATACAGGGCCAATATTCTTCATTTTCCATAGAATCTCCTACCCGAACATAATCTAGTTACCCTATTTATCCTTTTAAATCTATTTATTTTAGCCTCAACTCTGTCAAAGATAATGACTGGTTCTGCTGCTTTCTTTGGAACAACTGAGGTATAGTATATTCTGCTCTAGCTCCTCATCTTTACTTCTATGTGTATCTCTCATCTTCAGTGTGTTTCTTTTACATGACACATTATTGAGTCCTACTTGTTTTATCCTTTTTGCTTTACATTTTCTTCCTTTGAATAAATTCATCCCATTTTACTTAAATGCCATAGTTAGCAGTATTGCATTGCCTTCTGCTCTGTTCCTCCTCACTGTTTTTCACCCTTTCCAAAAGAAAAATTCTTAAAACAGAAAATTATACACAGATTTAAAAGAAAGGGCTGAATAAAATCTTTACTGCTACAGCTGAAATTTTAAAAAAGAAAGACATAGCAATCATAATAATTTTAGACAGCAAAAGCTAAAGATAAATTTAATTTAATGTAATAAACAAGGAAAAATAATATTTTCTCAAAATTCATAGACAATGAAGTAAAATATATACTAGCCATATTTGCATGAAATGATATTTTTGTATTCTTAAAAGAAATGAATAATAAAAAATAGACCATAAAAATATAATACTTGGGGATTCAAAATTTTTAATCTCAAAACTAGATAAATCTAAAAAAAATAGGATAAAGTTAAAAAACAATAGAATTTTAGAAAAGTTAGATATTACAACTCTACAAATTATAATGAATAAAAATTGAAAATAAACTATGCATAACTACTTCAGAAAATTTGACCCTATACTGAGGCATTAAAGACCGCATAAATACAGAAAATCAAAAATAAAGATTTTTACTGACCATATATAATATATTCAATAAAAAACTTTGAAGAAAACATTTAAAAAATGTAAATTAAATCATAACCTGAAAGAATGTACCAGAGAATAAACTACATAAAAACTCAATATTTTCACTGAACACAATGATAAAAAATCAAACAATATACAAAAAAAGAAATTATGTGGACTGCAGCTGAAGCTGTCCTTATGGAATATTTTACTTCTCTACATGCTTTTATCAATAAAAGAAAACGTAGAACAACAAATTGGGTGTGCAATGAAAAAACTCTAGAAATCAAGAAATTAAGAACATTCAATTTAACCACAAAAAATACTGAAATAAAAAAAGAAAAATTTAAAAATGAAATTTAAAAAATTAACTAGTTGCTAAAACTAGGATCTATTAAAAACAATAAGAGATCAAATATTAGTGACTGATATTTTCCATTTTTTTAAAAATTTAGAATATTTTCCCATGCTTACATGATTCATGATTCTCATCCCCATCTTCTCTCTCTCCTCCCAGAACTGACAAGCAAGCAATTCCACTGGGTTTTACTTGTATGATTATTCAAAACCTATTTCCATGGTATTCATATTTGAAGTTGAGTGATCTTTGAGCATCAAAACCCTAATCATACCACAACAAACTACATGATCAATCATATGCTTTTATTCTGCATATCTGTTCCCGTAGTTCTTTTTCTATATATGAATTAGCACTCTTTCTCACAAGTTTCTCAGGACTGCCCTGGGACATTGTATTGCTGCTACTAGAAAAGTATTACATCTGAATTGTAAGGATGGGGGATGGGACAAAAAGAGCCAGAAAAAGGCCAATGGTGACAATTGGTGACAGTTGAGACCAGGGGGGATTCTGGGTAATTGTCTGGAGGAAGAAGGAGAAGGAAGGACTTCCAGTGGAGGACTGAGAGAGGGAGGAGGAGGACATCTTAGCTCGAATCCAGTCCCAAGGGCTTCCTGAGGATCTTTCTTGGGACATTGATAACCCAATTCACTGTTCAAAGGCATCCCATCACTTCTTACCCATCAAGACTTCAGCCATTGGGTCAGCTAAGTGTTTTGGGACTCCATTTTGGGAACAATCTCTTAGGCTAGTTCTCCATTACCCAACCTTGCTGAGAGACCCTTTCCAGTGTGACTTGCAATTATAGAAAAGGACAGAAATAGAAACAGAAGGATAAGGGACAAAGCGGGAGACGCTTAGGAGTAGGAACCCCAAAGGTTCCAACCCGAGTGACAGACCCCATAGAAAAAGAGAAGAGGGCACCCCCAAATCCCTCTGCCCTTCACTCCTTTCCCCAATCCCTGAATTGTAATTAATAAAAGACATTCATTAGTCAGATAGCATTCCAGAGTGCCTGAGAGACAAGGAGGGGGAGGGGAATCATAGCTTGGTCTGGCTGCCTCCATCTTGGAGCCAGACCTCCCACTGTGAAGTTGTCTGACCTCTGGGGAAACTTGTGTGAAACCTGCCCTTATTCAGAATCAGATTGGGTAACCCAATACCTCATCTTAAAGGGAAGCCTAGCCCCCAACTCCTGTGGGGCAGCACAACCATCCAGGTCACCCAGTTTTGGGGTGACACCCCTCAAAGTCCCCCAGTACAAATTTGGTGGGAGGGGAGAGCTAGAAGAGAGTCTCACCCCTCATAGACTCTCTATCTTTTTCATAACATTGGTTACTGGGTTTCTGGGTACAATGTTCTCCTGGTTCTGCTTCTTTTACTCTGTATCAGTTCCTGGAGGTCTTTCTAGTTCACATGGAATTCTTCCAGTTCATTATTCCTTTAAACACAGTAGTATTCCATCACCAACAGACACCACAATTTTTTCAGCCATTACCCCCTCATTTTCCAGTTTTTTTCCCACTACAAATAGTGCTGCTATGAATATTTTGCAACAAGTATTTTCCCCTATTATCTCTTTGGGGTACAAACCCAGCAGTAGTATGGCTAGATCAAAGGTCAGGTAGTCTTTTAAAGTCCTTTAGGTATAGTTCCAAATTGCCTTCAAGAATGGTTGGATTAATTCACGACTCCACTAGCAGTGCATTAGTGTACCAATTTTGCCATATCCCCTACAACGTTTATTATTCTGCTGTCATATTGGCCAATCTGCAAGGTGTGAGGTGGTACCACAGAATTGTTTTAATTTTCATTTCTCTAAATATGAGACTGAGAACACTTTTCCATGTGCTTATTGATAGTTTTGATGTCTTTATCTGAAAACTGCCTATTCTTGTCCCTTGATCATTTGTTGATTGGGGAATGGTTTAATACTTTGTACAAGTGACTTAGCTCCTTATGTATTTGGGAAATTTAACCTTTCTCAGAGAGTTTTGGCAGGGATTCCTGTGGTAATATAAGGAGTCTATTCACTCTAAATAACTAGGAGACAGAGTGGCATGAGAGAATGGTTTAAATGTGGTCAAATGTTACTGAATGATATATTAATATGTTTTGTTATTGTTGTTGTTATTATAGATGGATGTGGTTATGGATCTTATATGAAGATGAAAATGTGCTCATTAGTCACAAGACTATTGAGTCAAGGAAGTCTTAAGTAGAATCTTAACTTCTGTTGGAGAAGAAGCAAAACAACTATCAGATGATTTTTTTTTGCAAATCCCTGCTGCTTATAGAAAAGAAATAGATCACAGCTTTAAACTCAGAAGGGAAATAGCAACAGTAAGATATATCTAGATACCAGAAAAAGAAGAACTAGTCAAGTTGTAGCTCTGAAATGCGATTTGTCCTAGGAAAAATATTGACATATACATATACATGTATATATACTTAAATATGACTCATATACACAGGCATTTGTATCTTTAAATATATATGGATATTGTATGTGTATTAATACTTGTATGTGTGCACAAAACATTTCAATATATGTGTGTATATAGATATACACATACATTTGTATTTATGTACATGTAGAAATTGACTTGTAAGGGGCTTTAAATTTCAGAGGAGTTAGCATTATACCTTAGAATAAATAGAAATCCAATAGTACTTATTTAGCAGAGTAGATATGATCAGAGAAATCCTTCAGGAAAATAATTTTTTTATAGATTGTGGAAGGGTAGGATCATATTTTCATTAATGAATATAAAAATGGGTATGATTTTTCAAAGAAAAAGAAAATATGCTAGTGGCAAATAAATTCATATCCTATATACATAGAGTGAAATTTAATACATTTAATTCATAAAAGTGAATTCAATACTGGGAGAGTATACAAATTGAAATAAATCAGGAAGTAGTTTAAGTAGAATATCAGCTTTGGGTGTTGATGATGAGATATTTGTTATCTTCTTCTTGAATGTGTCCTAGGAAGGGGATTTCCTTCATTGTTGGCTTACAAGACCAATATTTTAATTAAATTACTTGGACTAATGTACTATGGGTATTTTGGTTTTAGCATGTAGTTTTCAAATATGCCTGCTAGAAGTATTAAGAAAATAATGAGTGTGAAGTATAGGATTGAGGGTAGTTGGTCAATGATGATGAATGGCTGTTCTACTGGTTGCCCTTCTGCCCCATTAAGTTAGAGTGAGGAGGTTAGCTGTTGATGTTCAGAATTGTACTTGTGAAATGAATCAGAATTTTAGGCTTTATTGTGAGGACATGTGGAGAAATGGGATAATTAGAAGTATGAGGATGTATGCTAGCAGGGCTAGAACCCCTCCTAGTTTGTTGGGAATTGATCATAGGATTAAGTAGATGAATAGGAAAAATCATTGTCGTTTTATATGTGGAGGGGGGTTGAGTGGATTGCCTGGTGTGAAGTTGTCTGGTTCAACTAGTATATCTGGGGAGAACGTTGCTAGTGAGAGAAATGCTGAGATTATGAGGAGTAATCCAAGGACATCTTTGCTAGTATATTAAGGATGGAATGGGATTTTATCTGTATTGGGATTAATGTCTGATGAGTTGGTGGAACCTGTTTCTTGTAGGAATACTAGGTGAATGATTACCAGAGCAAGAATAATAAAGGGTAGAATGAAGTGGAAGACAAAGAATTCGGTTAGTGTAGCTTTGTCTATAGAGAAACCATCTCAGATTCATTCAACTAATGTAGTACTGATATAGGGGATGGCTGAAAAAAAATTCTGGGACAGTGGAGGCATAGAAAAAGTTACCTTTGCTTTAATAATAATAATAGAATGGACATGTTTTAATAAAGGAATTGATTTTCCTACTAAAAATTATCAGGCTTTCATTTATCTAATACTTAAATTAATAATAATAGCTCAAATTTATATGTTTGTTTAAAATTTAGAAAATGCTTTCCACATAACAATCCTTTGAGATAAAAATTGTATAAATACAACTTCTATATTTTACAGAATAGGAATTAATTATCAGAAAACATGAAGGAACTTCTTTACCTTCATACTAGTTTGTAGTTGAGCATACTGTACCACACTTATACTGATTATTGATCAATAGTCTTTACACTAAATTATATATAGTCTCATATCACAAAGGTATTAATTTTTTACCTTTTTTCTTTTTTATATAAAGCCCAGATTCAAAATATTGTCTTTTCCCCAGAGCATCTGAATTATTTTAATTAAAAAATATTTACCCAGGTTATGTATCCATGGAAAATTTAATATTTCTTTTCTGACATTTTGTAACCCATATTTTTTTCCTCTTTCTCTCCACTCCCTTCCCTAAGATGGCAGATGATATAACATAAGTTGTATATCTATTATTGCATAATACACATTTCCATGTTTGTCATGTTGTGAATAAGACACATATCACTGAGAGAGAAAAAAATTATGGGGGAAATAAAATGAAGAACTGTATGGTTCAATCTACATTCAGATTCCATCAATTTATTCTATGAAGGTGGATAGCCTTTTTAGTCATGATTCCCTTGGAGTTGTCCTAGATACTTTAACTGCTGATTCACAGCTGATCATCCTACATTATTGCTGTTATTGTATATAATGTTTTCCTTAATATTCCTACTTAATATCTAAATTTAAATTTAGCATATTCATTAGTTTTTGTCTTATTTAAAGATAAACTTCTCAGTCTTTAAGAGGAGCCTATGTTATTTTCTCAAGTAAATTTAATTTCTTTCATAAGTTATCTGCACAAAATTGGCAAAGTTCTCTAAATATAGAAAGCTTTCAGTTTCCAATCATATCTTCATTTAAGTAATATTTAAAAAATTAGGTGCAATTTGGCCAGACATCTTGTCCCAATGCTTTCAGCTTTTCTTCTTTAGAAGAATAGTCTGAAAAACAGATCAAAGAATTTCTGAAACTGGTTTTTTCTTTTTTTTCTTCTGTCTGCATTTTACTATGCTTTGTAAAGGAATATTTTTAGTAATATATTACATAATTGCTCTTAAAGTGTAATTATAATCTTTGTCTTCTAGCTCTATGTTTTCCTGTCCCATGAGAGTAAGTCATGGCATTATGTTTTCTCCTGCTCTTTAAACAACCGTATTGCCATAAGCAAAATAAGATAAGTGGGAAATTTATCTGACAAATGCATGGAAAAATTTCTACCTACCAAATGGCTTTCAAATCACAGAAATAAATGCGTCCTTAGGAGATAAGTCTACAGCATCTGAAAAAGCACTACAGAAATTGCTAGAATAATCTCTTGCATGGCCCAAAGCAAGATGTAAATTAAGAAGCAATCCACTATGAATGTAATGGAGCATGTACTTATAAATTCATGGTTCCATTCATCTCCTGTAAACAGTACACACACTGCACTTTACAGGAATAATTACACAACATTAAAGGGTTTTGGAATTATCAATATTAAGACAGAAAAATGTTATGCCCATTTTTTCTGAATAAGTATGGAGAGCTTGAGAGGGACATTCTTAATTGTGATATCATTTTCTAATTGCATACTTCCTAGGTTGAAAGTCAAAAGCATGGGTAAAGCTTAGGGCAAAATCAGTAGGAGAGATGTGTCTATTGTCAGTTCAAAATAGATGTTAGTTAGACGGTTGGCATGGCAGCAGAGTGCCACACTGCCATGAAAGACTTTAGCATTCAGGAGAGAACATGGGCCTTCTCTCATTCAAAGCACTTGAAGTTGGCATCATTAAATAGGTAACAATTGACCTCTTCAGGGGAGGAAGCTGTTAGGAGAAATAGACTAAACAAAGGGTGTATTGGAAAAAGGGAGTCTTTAGATTTTTCCAAATGTACCATTAACTGAAAGTTTTGAAAATGTGACTATAAATCTATTTGGGTATTTTCTGTGTGGAGGAAGAAAGAAAGAAAGGAAGAAAGGAAGAAAGGAAGAAAGGAAGAAAGGAAGAAAG
>NC_058133.1:303358553-303382557 GCF_016433145.1 Gracilinanus agilis
AAGGAAGCAAGGAAGGAAGGAAGGAAGAAAGGAAGAAAGGAAGAAAGGAAGAAAGGAAGGAAGGAAGGAAGAAAGGAAGGAAGGAAGGAAGGAAGGAAGGAAGGAAGGAAGGAAGGAAGAAAGGAAGGAAGAAAGAAATGGCATGAAAATATATTTTTCACAGCTTTGATGATATTTCTATAAGTCTGAATCTAAGGTGATAGAATTAGTTCCATCAGTAGAAAAGTAGATTACAGGTAAATGGTTATCCAATATTATGATAAAAGTTAAAAACTGCAGAGTTAGATTATTAAGTTCATATGTTCAGTTAAAAAAGAAATAATAAACTTGTAGACAAGATGAAAGAAACATCAGCATTTTTAAAGAATTATATATAATGGGAGAATATGCCCTTATAATTGAACATGGAAAAAAAACAGATTACCAGATTCTAAGAATAAGTTTAACATCAGTGGATCATTAAAAATGGTGAGTATGCATTTTTAAATGGGAGATATGATGAAAAAAATGTAAATATGTAAAAGAGTAATCCCCTTACTTACACATATGTAGGAAATATATATAGGAGATTGGTAATTACTGTTGATCCTTAGAAAGATATTTGTCCTCATGGGAGTACATATCCTACAAATGCAGTTGCTATAACTGCATATAACTACACCTATATAACTATATAACTATAACTATAACTATATATATATATATATATATATATACATACATATATATATATATATATATGTAAGTAAGTAAGTAAGAGGATATATGTCTTTTGCTGCAGGGAGTTCACCTAACTTGAAGGCCTCCTTTCTTTTCTCCTCGTATTGATTAGATATACATATACAATTTAGTTAGGTTCTGTATTATTCTTCACCCTTTCTATGTTATTATCCTATCTCATAATTTGCCCATATAGTCTCTCAAAACTCAAATATATCCAAAACTCTAAGTAATTTACAAAAACTCAAATGAAATGGGCAATAGAAATCCTCTTTTTCAGTTGTCATCTTTTGAAATCTTTTATATTCTTCAGTTTACTACACAAATGCTACCTTCATCCTGAATCCTTCCTTGATTCTTCAAGTGGGAATAACCATTACTGCCCGTCATATCTCCTAGAACTATATGATCCAACTTTACCTCTCATGCATTTAGCATATTCTATTTTATGTGCCATTTTTCCAGTTAGGTTTGTCCCATTATATTCCCTAGTACTTAGCACAGTTCACTAAATATATTAGGCATTTCATAAATGCTTGTTGTTTATTTAATATGCAAATATAGAAATTTGGAGATTCAGTATTATAAACATATTTAAAAGATGATTTAAATTCTCAGTCTTTGGGAAGTAGTAATAAAATTATCGTTTCTAGGATTATTTCAAATACTTATGTGTATTTCACAATTTGTATTATGCCCAACTAAGTATTTGGATATTTTTCCACATTTATATTTTCTCTACGAAGTTTACCAGCTGGAGCTAAAAAATTTCCGTCATATAAACCAATCAGCTCTTTTTTTAAACATTTATTAATATTTATTTTTTAGAAAAGTTAACACGATTACAAAATTCATGATCTTACTTTCCCCTTCACCCCCCCCCCCCGAAGGTCCCCTCCATGGCTGATGCATATTTCTATTAGTTTTAACATGTGTCATTGATCAAGACCTATTTCCAAATTGTTCGTAGTTGCATTGGTGTGGTAGTTTCGAGTCTACATCTCCAATCATGTTCTCCTCAACCCACGTGTTCAAGCAGTTGTTTTTCTTCTATTTCCACTCCTGTAGTTCTTCCTCTGAAGGTGGGTAGCTTTCTTTTCCATAAGTCCCTTAGAATTGTCCTGGGTCATTGCATTGCTGCTAGTACAGAATTCCATTTCTATTTTACCACAGTGTATTGGTCTCTGTGTACAATGTTCTTCTGGCTCTGCTCCTTTCACTCTGCATCAATTCCTGGAGCTCATTCCAGTTCACATGGAATTCCTCCAGTTTATTATTCCTTTGAGCACAATAATATTCCATCACCAGCATATACCACAATTTGTTCAGCCATTCCCCAATTGAAGGACATATTGTCATTTTCCAGTTTTTTGCCTCCACAAAAAGCACGGCTATAAATATTTTCATACAAGTCTTTTTCTCTATTATCTCTTTGGGGTACAAACCCAACAATGGTATGGTTGGATCAAAGGGCATGCATTATTTTATAGCCCTTTGAGTATAATTCCAAATTGCCTTCCAGAATGGTTGAATCAGGTTACAACTCCAAAAGCAATACATTAATGTCCCAGTTTTGCCAGGTCCCCTCCAGCATTCATTACTCTCCCCTTCTTTCATTTTAGCCAAACTGCTAGGTGTGAGGTGATACTTCAGAGTTGTTTTGATTTGCATTTCTCTAATTATTAGAGATTTAGAACATTTCTCATGTGCTTATTGATACTTTTGATTTCTTTATCTGAAAATTACCTATTCATGTCTCTTGCCCATTTATCAATTGTGGAATGGCTTGATTTTTACACAGTTGGTTTAACTCCTTGTATATTTGATTATTTAGACCCCTGTCGGAGTTGTTTGTTATAAAGATTTTTCCCAATGTGTTGTTTCCCTTCTGATTTTGGATACATTGTTTTTGTTTGTACGAAACCTTTTTAGTTAAATATAATAAAAATCATTTATTTTACATTTTGTAATTTTCTCTAACTCTTGCTTGGTTTTAAAATCTTTCCTTTCCCAGAGATCCGACAAGTAAACTATTCTATGTTCACTTAAATTATTTATAGTTTCCTTCTTTATATTCAAGTCATTCACCCATTCTAAACTTATCTTGGAGTAGGGTGTGAGATGTTGATCTAAACCTAATCTCTCCCATATTGTTTTCCAAATTTCCCAGAAGTTTTTGTCAAATAGTGGATTTTTGTCCCAAAAGTTGGGCTCTTTGGGTTTATCATACACTGTCTTGCTGATGTCACTTATCCCAAGTCTATTCCACTGATCCTCTCAGTTATGATGATGATAACAGATAGTTTGGAGAAGCAGATAAATTTGTCAGGGTGAAATAGAGCTTTAAGTCAAGAGCCAGAGACTGACAGGCTTCAGTGAGGAAAGGAGGGGGCTAAACACTCCTGGATCTCAAACCCCTCCCCCTCTAACTGCTTCTGCTTCAGGTGGTAATGAAGACAGGAATAAGATTCTTCTGGTAAGTTTCACTTATGGCTGAAACCCCAAATGGTGTTCCTTATCTTAAATTTATATTCCTCACAGGTCAGTATGATGAGTATATAGAAATTAGTTATCTGACAGTTGAGGACAGAGGAGATCTTCTTAAACTGGCAGCCAACAGGATTCAACCTAAATGTACAGACTGAGTTGTGAGTATCTTCCCAAGTAATTATCAGGCACAGATTGGAAGGTAAAGGTTATATTAAGTAATAACAAAGAAAACTAGTAAGTTAATGAAGGTATTTTATTAAAGGAAAGGTAACCCTGAACTGTTAAATTGATGCCGCTCTTCCCCCCTCCTCACTGGAGGGTATGAAGCACTTTACTAAAACTGGCTTTCTTTCTATTGATAAATATCCTTACTCTCTAATCCATAAGTAATTATATAATTATATTAATGAAGAATAGTAATAACAACAGGCTAATCCTATGAGTAGAAACCACTGGCTTATGCTACAATGGCCACCTCAGGAGAAACCCCAAGTCAGGAGTAGCAAGCACAGTGTCTGCTCACATCCACTACCACAAATTAACTGTCCTCAACCCTTCTCAACTGCCCCTCACCCAAAGTTCTCCAGGGTGGTCCCCTGGAATTCTGGGTGAGACTATCCCTGTACCTTTGCAGGGACATTCCATGCTTTGCATCTGCACACAACATCCCTTCTGTCTCTTAGCCAGTACCATACAATTTTGATGACATCTGCTTTATAGTACAGTTTAATATCTGGTAATACTAGGCCCCCTTCCTTCACATTTTTTCATTATTTCCCTTGATATTCTTGATCTTTTGTTATTCCAAGTGAACTTTGTTATAGTTTTTCTTAATTCAGTAAAAAAGGTTTGTTTTTTTTTTTACTTTGATAGGTATGGCACTAAATAGGTAAATTAAATTAGGTAGAATGGTAATTTTTATTATGTTAGCTCATGCTACCCATGAGCAATCAATGTTTTTCCAATTGTTTCGATCTAGTTTTAATCATTTGGAAAGTGTTTTATAATTGTTTTTGTATAATTTCTGTGTTTGTTTTGGTAGATAGATTCCCAAATATTTTATATTGTCTAGGGTGATTTTAAATGGTGTTTCTCTTTCTCCCTCTTGCTCCTTTAATGTGTTGGAAATATATAGAAATGCTTATGATTTATGTGCATTTATTTTGTATCCTGCAACTTTGCTAAAGTTGTTGATTATTTCTACAAGCTTCTTAGTTGATTCTCTAGAATTTTTTAAGTAGACCATCATATCATCTTCAAAGAGTGATAGTTTAGTCTCCTCATTGTCCCTTGTGACACATTCAATTTATTTTTCTTCTCTAATTGCTACTGCTAGTGTTTTTAGTACAATGTTAAATAATAGAGATGATAATGGGCATCCTTGTGTCACTCCTGATCTTATTGGAAAGGCTTCTAATTTATTCCCATTGCATATGAAGCTTGTTGATGGTTTTAGGTATACACTGTTTATTATTTTTAGGAAAGGTCCTTCTATTCCTATACTTCCCAGGGTTTTCAATAGGAATGGGTGCTGTATTTTGTAAAAGGCTTTTTCAGCATCTATTGAGATAATCATGTGATTTTTGTTTGTTAGATTGTTGATATGGTCAATTATGTGGATGGTTTTCCTAATGTTGAATCATCCTTGCATTCTTTGTATAAATCCCACTTGATCATGGTGGATAATCCTCTTGATCACTTGCTTGAGTCTCTTTGATAGTATTCTATTTAAGATGTTTGCATTTATGTTCATTAGGGAGATTGGTCTGTAGTATTCTTTCACTTTTTTTGATCTACCTGGCTTTGGAATCAGTACCATATTTGTGTCATAAAAGGAATTTGGTAGGAATTCTTCTTTGCTTATATCAAATAATTTGTATAGTATTGGAAATACTTGTCCTTTGAATGTCTGATAGAATTCACTTGTGAATCCATCAGGCCCTGGCGTCTTTTTCTTAGGGAGTTCTTTGATGGCTTGTTCAATTTCTTTTTCTGTTATGAGATTATTTAGGTATTCTATTTCTTCTGCTGTTAATCTAGGCAATTTATATTTTTGTAAATATTCATCCATATCTCCTAGATTGTTATATTTATTGCCATATAATTGAGCAAAATAGTTTTTAATGATTGCCTCAATTTCCCCTTTATTAGAGGTAAGTTTTCCCTTTTCATCTTTGATACTATCAATTTGGTTTTCTTCTTTCCTTTTTTTATTAGATTGACCAGTACTTTGTCTTTTTTATCTGTTTTTTCAAAATTCCATCTTCTAGTCTTATTTATTAATGCAATAGTTCTTTTACTTTCAATTTTATTAATTTCTCCCTTGATTTTTAGTATTTCTAATTTAGTTTTCATCTTGGGATTTTTTATTTGCTCACTTTCTAATTTTTTAAATTGCATGCCCAATTCATTAATCTCTGCCCTTCCTAATTTGTTAATATATGCACTCAAGGGTATACATTCCACCGAGAGTACTGCCTTGGCTGCATTCCACAGAGTTTGGTAAGATGTCTCATCATTGTCATTCTCTTCAATGAAATTGTTGATTGTTTCTATGATTTCTTCTTTGACTAGCTGGTTTTGGAGAATCATATTATTTAATTTCCAATTAGTTTTTGATTTGCCTGTCCAGGTGCCATTACTAATTATTATTTTTTTTGCATTATGATCTGAGAAGTTTACATTCATTATTTCTGCTTTTTTGCATTTGTTTGCAATATTTATATGCCCTATTACATGGTCATTGTTTGTGAATGTGCCATGTGCAGCTGAAAAGAAGGTGTATTCTTTTTTGTTCCTATTTATTTTTCTCCACATATCTATTAAATCTAATTTTTCTAGGACTTCATTCATCTCTCTTACCTCTTTCTTATTTATTTTTTGGTTTGATTTATCTAGATCTGAAAGAGGAATTTTAGATCTCCCACTATTATTTTTTTACTATCTATTTCCTTCTTGAGATCTGCCGATTTCTCCTTTACAAATTTTGTTGCTATGCCATTTGGTGCATACATATTGAGCAATGTTATTTCCTCATTTTCTATACTGCCTTTTATCAGAACATAATGAACTTCTCTGTCTTTTTCAATCATATCTCTTTTTACTTTGGCTTTATCAGAAATCATAATTGCCACTCCTGCCTTCTTTTTCTCATCTAAGACCCAAAGGATTTTGCTCAAGCCCTTTACCTGAAACCTGTGTATGTTCACCCACCTCATATGTGTTTCTTGTAGAAAACATATGGTAGGATTTTGGTTTCTAATCCACTCTGCTATTTGATCCTTTTTTTATGGGCGAGTTCATCCCATTCACATTCAGAATTATAATTATCAGTTGTGTATTCACTGATATTTTTGTATCCTCTCCTAGTTTTACCCCTTCTACTTACACCATTTCCTTTTAAACCAGTGGTTTGCTTTATGCCAGTAATCCTTGTCCCCTCCCTTGATTAACTTCTCTTTCTACCTCCTTCCTTATTATTCCTCTCTTTTCATTTTTAAGGCCTAATGAATTCCCTTCCCCTTCTTCTCCTCTCCCTTTTTTGACCTCCCCACTCTGCTGCTTCCCTTGGTTTATCCCTTCTGACTTTCTCAGTAGGGTTAGATAGAGTTTTATATCCTAATGGATATAGCTACTCTTCCCTCTCAGGATTAATTACACTGAGAGAAAGGTTTGAATATTACCTCTTAATGCTCTCTTCCTCTACTTCTTATAATAGTATCCATCCCTTCCCCTTCCCATGCCTTCTTTGTGTATAATAGAATATCCTATTTTCTTTTTCATTCAAGTTTTTCTTAGTGTCCTCTATTATTCACCCCCCTCTTTCTCATCCCCATATCATCTTAGACCATTTAGTATTCCAACCTCTCCCTATGAATAATTCTTCTAATTACTATAATAGCAAATACTATAATAGTGAATAGAGTTCCTTACAGAGAATTATACTTAACATTTCTTCACAAAGAATACAAATAATTAGATCATTTTGAAGTCCTTAGGGAGGCAAATTTAAAAAAATACGAGTTTTCTTTCTTTCCAATCTGTTTCTTATTTACCTTTTTATGTTTCGCTTGATTTTTGTGGTTGGATATCGAACTTTCCATTTAGTCCTGGTCTTTTCTGTGCAAATACTTGGAAATCTTCTATCCTGTTGATTGCACAAACTTTCCCCTGGAAGTATATAGTTAGTTTTGATGGGTAGGTGATCCTTGGTTATAGAACCAGTTCTCTTGCCTTTCTGAATATCATATTCCAAGCCTTGCGGTCTTTTAGTGTGGAGGCTGCCAGATCCTGTGTGATCCTAATTAGTGCTCCTTGATATCTGAATTGTCTCTTTCTCGCTTCTTGTAAAATTTTTCTTTTACGTGGAAGTTCTTGATTTTGGCTATTATATTCTTGGGGGTTGTATTTCCAGGGTCTAGTGTAGAGGGTGATCTATGGATCCTTTCAATGTCTATATTGCCTTCTTGTTGTAGAACTTCAGGGAAATTTCCTGAATAATTTCTTTTAGTATGGAGAACAAATTTCTATTAATTTCTGCTTTTTCAGGAAGACCAATGATTCTCAGATTGTCTCTTCTAGAGCTGTTTTCTTGCTCTGTCACTTTCTCTTTGAGAAATTTTATGTTTCCTTCTATTTTATCAGTCTTTTGACTTTGTTTTATTTGTTCTTGCTGTCTTGAGAGATCATTGGCTTCTACTTGCCCAATTTTTGTCTTTAGTGACTTGGTTTTTGACTATAATCTTTTGGTTTTCCTTTTCAGTCTGGTCATTTGTTGTCTTCAATTTACTTGCCTCACTTTTGTAATGCAAGGTGGCTAACAGAAACTTTTTGCTTCTACAATTTCTAAAGGTCACAAAACGTCAGTTAAACATCTTGGAATGTTCAGAAAGTCAGTTAGAACTTAAAGCGATAAATAGAGGTGAAGTTCCAACTGTTGGAGCTTTTGCCTTCTGGCTTTCGCTGTGGCTGGAGGCTTTTGCTTTGATTTTTCGGCTTTGTTGTAATTGCTTTGGCCTTGGCCTGTGTTCATTTTGTTTTGGGGAAATTTGGACTTATCTCATTTCTCTGGACCTCTCCCTGATCTCCCTCCCCTTCCCTGATTTTCCTTTGGGTTCTGGTTGGAAGGGAGGGCTTGATGATTGAACATTTTGGGTTTTAGTTTCTTTAGATAATTGGAGTATCCTCAAATAAGTTATCCCTATGTTTGATAAAGACTTTATTTAAAAGGCAGTCAAATCTTCCTGACTGGGAGAGCCGGTCTCTCTCTCTCTGTCTAAACCTCAGCAACCTATCCCCCACCCTCACCCCTCTTCCTAGCAGCAATTAGAAAAATTAGAAAATCCTGAACCCCTCTCCCCTTCTGACTGACCCTGGTATTAATAAATCCCCTTGTTACCTATTCAAACCCGGTGATGAGTCGTTGTGTCAAAAATTAAGACAAGGGCCAAGAGGAAAGAATCATTTTCCTTTATTTCTTGAGACAATTGGGACATCCATCTTGACAGGAAGTACCCACCTTCAAGAATTGCTCCAGCCATCAGTTTGACTGGCAGGGAGGGGCCCTCTTGACCCCTCCCTCAAGAGACTTTGAAACTAACAAGAGAAACCCTCCAGTCAAGCCTAAACATTTCTTACTGACTCTAGTTTCCTCCCTGTATCCTCTGTCTCAAGTCTCTGGGAATAAACTTGTTTGAGCTGCCTCTCCTACATACCCTATTTCCTTTATCACCTATATACCTAACCATACCTTCATGGTAGGTTATGAAAAAAATGCTTCCAAAATATGGGTCTCTTAAAGAGAATTTATTTTTTGAAGTATGCACACATTGCATATATACATATAATACATGTGTAATATATATGTACATCTATAAATACAAATATATATATATATATATATATATATATATATATATATATGCTTGTGTGTATGCCATAATTTCACCAAAAGTGATCATAATAGTTTCATAGGTGGGTTCACACCACTAGAATTAGAAATTAGGGTTTCTCTTGTTAGTTTCAAAGTCTCTTGAGGGAGCGGTCAAGAGGGCCCCTCCCTGCCAGTCAAACTGATGGCTGCAGTGTAGAGGTAGGACTCTTCCTATCCTCACCACTGACCAATACAGAGTGCCTCAATAGGATGAAAAAAAGTAGTTCAAATGAACAAAGGGGCTCCAGAGTAGGCGCAGCATTGAAGGTATGTGGGATTTGGGCATTTCCATATTATAAGGGGATGAAATAGCTCCCACCAAAATGAAAGCTGATAAAGCCTCAACCACCCCACCTACACTCCCAGAGTCAAAGCCAGCATGCCAGAATCAGAGCTATCGAGGTGCAAACTCTAGGTTCTTTGGAGCTGACTAAGATCACCAGGGACTTACCCCTGAAAGCAGCTAGATTCAGGACCCCAGGAGGCTGAAGAGTGCAGATGTTGGGCATGGAGATAGAGCTGAGAGGGGCTGCACACAGTAGAAGCCACAGAGACTTGAAAAGCATTCTCAGGCAAAAAATGTTCTGGTGCGCTGTACACAGAGAGCCTGCACTCCTCACTCAGACTTCTGACTGGGAAGGGAAGGAAAAACCAGAATAGGAATGGCTAGCCATGCCCAAGATATACAATCTTCAACCACCAAAAAGAACAAGAGAAAGGCATTGACCCTGGAAAATTTTTATGGAGAAAAAATCCAGACTAGAGAGGAGACAGCAGAGGATGACAAACAAGTAAACACATCCAAATCTTCCCCCCAAAATGGAAATTGGTCACAAGCCCTTGAGGAGTTCAAATCTCAGATTATGAGAAAGATAAAAGAAAATTGGCAAGAAAATTGGGATAGTTAAAAAAGAAATAACAATTCAAAAGACAGAATTTCCCAATTAGAAAAAGAAGCCCAGAAATCAAATGAAATGATAAGCAAATTGAAGATAAGAAATGTCATGCTGGAAGCCATGAAAAACAGGATAGACCAAACTGAAAAGGAAAATCAGAAGATCATGGCAGAAAACCAGGCTTTAAAGACCAGAATGGGACAAGTAGAAGCTAATGATCTCACAAAACAACAAGAATTAATAAAGAAAGTCAAAAGAGTTATAAAATAGAAGGAAACATGAAATATCTCACTGAGAAAATTATCTTGAAAACAGATCTAAAAGAGACAATTTGGGAGTCATTGGGTTATCTGAAAATCCAGAAATAAAAAGAAACCTTGACATCATACTACAAGAAATTATGCAAGAAAACTGCCCTGATGTCCTTCAACAAGAGGTAAAATAGACATTGAAAGAGTCCATAGATCACCCTCTACATTACTTCCTCAAAAGACAACTCCACAGGAAGATCTGGCAGCCAGCACAATAAAGGACCACAAGTCATGGAATGTGATATTCAGAAAGGCAAGAGAATTGGGTCTGCAACCAAGGATCACCTCCCTATCAAAATTGACTATATACTTGGGGGGTAAAGAATGGGCATTTAATAAAATAGAATGTCTCCAAGTATTTGTAAAGAAAAGGCCAGAACTAAGTGGAAAGTTTGATATCCAAACGCAAAAATCAAGAGAAACATGATAAGTAAATAAGAAAGAGAGGGGAAAGAACAAATAAAATTTTTAAAAATTTTCTTCTTTAAGGGCTTCAATAAGGTCAAATTGTTTATAGTCCTATATGGAAAAATATTTTTTCTAACTCTCAAAAACTGTATCCACTATTATAGTAATTAGAAAAATTATTTATTGAGAGAGGTTGGGGTACTAAGTGGTCTAAGATGATATACAGAAAAGAAAAGGGGAGAGGAAATAGAAGATGGCACCAAGAGAAACTTGAAAGAATAAAAAAAATACGATAATCTATACTGCACAAAGAGACACATGGGAAGGGGTGGGGAAGAATATTATGAGAAGGAGAGAAAGAGAATGCTAATAGGTAATGCTTAAACCTTACTCTCAGTGGAACCAATTCTGGGAGAGAAGAGCAGCTAGATCCATTGGGATATACAATTATCTTTTACCTTACAGGTATAACAATAAAAAGGCCAGTGAGTAGAAGATGTTTATAGAAGGGAGATAGAGAAAGTCTATGTGGTGAGTCTACCTTCCAGCTCTCCCCTGCATCCGAATATACACTGGTAGACTTTATGGGGGTATCACCCCAAAACTGGGTGACCTGGATAGTCGTGCTACCCCTCAGGAGTCTGGATTGTGGCTTCCCTATAAGAGGAGGTATGTGGTACTCCAATCTGATCCTGAATAAGGGCAGGGTTCACACAAACCTCTCCCCAATCAGTTAATTTTACAGTGGGTGGTCTGGCTTCAATATGGAGTCTGCCAGACCAAGCTATGGTTCCCCTCTCCCTTGTTGTCTCTCAGACACTCTGGAACACCCTCAGATTGTTGAGTGGCTTTTTATTATTCACAACTTAGGAATGGAGGAAAGGAGTGAAAGTCAGAGGGATTTGGGGGTGCCTTCTTCACTATTCCTATGAGGTCCATCACTTAGGTAGGAAACTCAATGGTTCCCACTCATAAGCTTCTCCTCTCACCTCTTCTTCTTCTATTTCTATTTCTCTGTTTCTATCCTTTTCCATAATTGTAAGTTTTGACTGAAAAGGGTCTCTCAGCAAGGTTGGGAAAGTGTGAAAGAGAGTAAGAGATTGCTCTCAAAATGGAATCCAAACTTAGCTGACTCTACTGTTGAAGTCTTGATGGGTGAGATGCAATGGAATGGCTTTGATCAGGGAATCAGGGTTTCCATTTTCAAAAGAGAGATCCTCAGGAAGCCCTAAGGAGTGAATTCCAGCTGGGATGTCCTCCTCCTCCCTCTTCCCAGTCCTCCTCCTGAAGACCTCTCCTCTCTCTCTTCCACAGAACAATTCCCAGAATTCTCTCTGGTCTCAGCTTTCAGCAATTTTCAGCAACTGCCTTCTCTGGCTCCTTTGGTCCCATCCCCAATGCACAAATCCCATCCTTACATAGGGAAAGTCAGAAGGAAAAAAACAAGGGGAGAGTGGGATGGGGAGTACAAAAAGGGAGGGAAAGAGAGGGAGGAGGGAACTTAATAGACACTAAAAAGTAATAATAACAGGGGAACAAAAATTGAGGGAACAAAAAGAGAAGTAAAATAAGGATGTAGATTACAGGGACTGTTTAAAAGCAAACCACTGATTTAAAAGGAAATAGCAAAAGAAGAAAGGGCAGAACTAGGAGATGAAATCAAAATGTTACGGAATACACAGTTGGTAATCAAAATTCTGAATGTGAATGGGATGAACTCACCCATAAAACAGAAACAAATAGCACATTGGATTATAAACCAAAATCCTACCATATGTTGTCTACAAGAAATACAGATGAGGCACATAGACACACACAGGGTAAAGGAAAAAGGCTGGAGCAAAATCTAATGGTCTTCAACTGAGAAAAAGAAGGCAGGAGGTTCAATCATGATATCTGACAAAGCCAAAGTAAAAATAGATGTGACTAAAAGAAATAGGGAGGGTAATTACATTCTGATAAAAGGCAGTATAGACAAGGAGGAATATCAGTACTTAAAATTTATGCACCAAATGCTATAGCATCCACATTTCTAAAGGAGAAATTAGTGGAGCTTAAGGAGGAAATAGATAGTAAAAGTATACTAGTGGGACACCTGAACCTTCCTCTATCATATCTAGATAAATCAAACCAAAAAAATTAATAAGAAAGAGGTAAGAGAAGTGAATGAAATCTTAGAAAAATAGAGTTAATAGATATGTAGAGAAAAATAAATAGGGACAAAAAAGAATACACCTTCTTTTCAGCAGCACATGGCACATTCACAAAGATTGACTATGAGCCAGGGCATAAAAACATGGCAAACAAGTGTAAAAGAGCAGAAATAATTAATGCCACCTTTTCAGATCATAATACAATAAAAATAATAATTAGTAAAGGTACATGAAGAAGCAAATCAAAAATCAATTGAAAATTAAATAATGTGGTTCTCCAAAATCAGTTAAAGAACAACTCATAGAAACAATTAATAATTTCATTGAAGAGAATGACAATGATGAGACATCCTACTAAAATCTATGGGATGCAGCCAAAGCAGTACTCAGGGGAAATTACATTAAGTTAAATATTTTTTGTATAAAAAACCCAATGCAACCAAAATTAAAAAGGAAGCAACAAATTGGGGGAAAATCATTATAACAAAAACCTCTGGCAAGGTCTAATTACCCAAATATATAAGGAGCTAAATCAATTGTACAAAAATCAAGCCTTTCTCCAATTGATAAATGAGCAAGGGGCATGAGTAGACAATTCTCAGATAAAGAAATCAAAACTATCAATAAGCAAATGAAAAAAGTGTTCTAAATTTCTTATAATTAGAGAAATGCAAATCAAAACAACTCTGAAGCACCAACTAACACTGAACAGATTGGCTAACATGACAGCAAAGGAAGTAATAAATGTCGGAGGGGATACAGTAAAATAGGGACATTAAAGCATTGCTGGTGGAATAGTGATCCAACCATTCTGGAGGGCAATTTGGAACTATGCCCAAAGGGCTTTAAAAGGCTGCCTACCCTTTGATCCAACCATACCACTGCTGGGTTTGTACGCCAAAGAGTTAATAGGGAAAAAGACTTGGACAAAATTATTTATAGCCACTCTCTTTGTGGTGGCAAAAAATTGAAAACTGAAGGGATGCCCTTCAGTTGGGGAATATCTAAAAAAGTTGTGGTATGTGTTGGTGATAGAATACTATTTTGCTAAAAGGAATAATGAACTGGAGGAATTGATGCAGTGTGAAAGGAGAACCAGGGGAACCATATACATAGAGACTGATACAGTGTGCCACAATCAATTGTAATGGACTTCACTAGCAGCAATGCAATGATCCAAAACATTTCTGAGGGACCCAGGGGAAAGAATACTATCCACATCCAGAGAAAGAACTATGGGAGCAGAAAAACAGAAGAAAAACAACTGCTTAACCACATGGGCCAATGGGGATATGATTGGGGATGCAGACTCTTAAATGACCACCCTAGTGCAAATATTAATAATATGAAAATAGGTCTTGATCATAACACATGTAAAACATGGTGGAATTGTGCATTGGCAATGGATGGAGGGAAGGATATGGGGAGGGAAAGAATATGAATCATGTAGCCATGGAAAATTTTTCATAATTAGTCAATAAAATAAAACTAAATAAATGAATGAATTTTGTCACACCTCCTATATAATGAAGCTAACTCTATTTTCTAGAACCAAAGAAAACAAATAGAATACTCTTCACCTGATGGAAAGGAGATGGGGTATTTCACCTACTATGTCTCAAATGAAATGCCCCCTCCATCTCTAGAATGATGTTTACAGATGAGCTTTAATCATGGAAGAGTCTGAATCTTTTAAGAAGAAGTAGTTATCCCTGTGTTCAGCAGAAAAAATAAAATTAGTACATCATCTTTGCTCTCCTAAAAGAGTACTAAGTTCTCTCTAATTATTACTTTTTCAATTTTTAATTCTTCCAAATTTCATTCTGATACAACTTTTAACATTTGTCTTTTGATATTTTGCAACTCATATTATTTCCCTCCCTCAACCCTTACCTGCTCCCTAAGAAGGCAGGTAATACATAATAGGTTGTGTCTGAATATGTATGTGTGTGCATATATAGCAATATACACATACACATATATATTTATATATTTCCATATTTTTTACATTGTGAAATAAGTCAAGAGGTTCCTTTTTTATCTTGAGTCAGCTGGAGTTCTCCTGGCTCTTTTCCTTATTATATTTAAGTCATTCACAGTTGATTATTATGTATTTTTTTTACTTTGAACAATATTTTCCTGATACTGCTCACATCACTTTAAACTCCTTCATATAAAACTTCCCAGTCTGCTTTTATGATTACCTTTTTTGTCATTTCTTATGAAAAATAATTTTCCTTTACAATCATATACAACAACTTGTTCAGTTATTCCCAAATTGATGAACATCCTTTCAGTCTCCATATATTTTCCCCCAACAGAAAAAAAAAAGATGCTATAAATATTTTTAATTTATTTGTTATACATACCTCACAGTAGTGTTGTTTAGTTAAAATGTATTTATAGTTTTATGGTCTTTGGGGCATGATTCCAGATTGCTTGTATTAATTAACAGCTTAACCAGTAGTGTATTAGTGTCCCAATTTTTCAACATCTTCTCTCTAATCATTTTTAAGAGTACATTTTAATTATGCTTTGCCATTTGTTTCAAAAACACCAGTTCATTTAATATCTCATGGAAATCCATTTCCAAATTCATTTTGTGGATGTGCTTTTGGGAAATTTACCTATAGTGGAGAAAGAGATTAAGGATATTTAAAAATCTAGAAAAGAAAAAATAGGAGCTTTAATTTTGAGACATTTGTTCTCCATTGAAATAATGGAAGTTGATTGTTAAAGATGAAATAAAGTGATGTTATGACATATTGTGTCACTTTTCAAAATCCTCCATTGACCACACGAGTCTAACAAAAATAACCTGTTGCTATTATTGTTGCTTCTTTTTTGTATGTGTCCACCTCTTCTTGACTCTATTTGAGTTTTGTTTTTAAAGATACTGGCTTGCCATTTCTTCTCCAGCTCATTTTCTGGATGAGAAAGATGAGACAGACTGGGTTAAGAGACTTGCCGAAGTCCACACAGCTAGTAAGTAAAGTCATATTTGAAATCAGGTCCTCTTGCCTTCTGACTCTAGGTCCAGCACTCTGTTAACTGTGCCACAAAAATTCCCTGTAATCATCCCTAGGAATATTGAGAATCAAAGCAGCATATAGCAGGTTCATGATAGAGTACTGTTCCTTCTTCCAATCATCAGTTTTCTCTGTACAAATCACTTTCTTTGTTCCTTCCCTATGTATTCCCAGAAATCCTTACCCTTTGAATACTAGATTTGAGAGCAATTAATTAAATAATAGATCATTCTTGATGAGGGGAGGTGGAAAGGGCATGACCACAGACACCAGAGAGGACACACAAGAGGTAATTTATTAGTCTCCCATTCACCAAAATTCCCATTTCAACCTTGGACAAATGCTATATATGTGTAATTTCATTTTGATATAAAGATATGTATATTCATTTACGTATGCATATATATTGTCCATATATGTATACACATACATGTGTTTATCAAATACCGTTTCTCTTGGTTTTATGTTTCTAGATGCTTTGGTAATCACAGTATTTGGAAAGTATTTATGAAATAAAATATCCCACAGTCACAAAATGGTGAAGGAAGGTAGGGACATAGTTTATTCAGTTACATTGCAGATTTGTCTTTTCCTCACTCTTGCTATTGAAAAAACACAGTGAATGTGAATTTGAAAAGCCATTAAGAAATAAGCTGAAAATTAATGTTCAACTTAAGAGGTTCTCTTACAAAATCAATTCATAGGTCAGTTACTTCTAGCATTTTCTAAAACAATTCAAAATTTAGAAATATTTTTCTCCCACTTCCTTTATACCACTGGAAAGGCTTACATTAGAAGGAAAACATAATATGCAATGAAAAAGATAAAAGAAATTTACTATTTTTGTAGAAAAAGTCAGAAAAATAATAAACATCTTCATATTAAAATTATAACCCCCAGAAATTTGAAAAATTCAGCTAAGTTGTGATTTAAGGAAATTGCATGTTTACATATGAACACTGAACATATTGAAAATTTCCTGTATTGTTTAACTTCTTCTAGTTTTTTCCATATTTTTCCAAGAATGTTTTTTCAACATCTGTTCTTGTCCTTTGGGAATAAACTGACACTAATGAATATATAATTACTAAGAATGCATTTCTGCTGTCATGAAGTTGGTCCTCTTCAAAAGCCAACTTGAATAATAACTTTGAAAGATATATATTAAGGTTTTCAAGATTTACAATTGATAACTCAGTGCTGATTTCTTCAACTCAGAAACTGAATACAATATCTATAGTGTTATTGAACAAAATAAATAATCTATGCATTGCTTCGACTTATGCTTGGCTGCTTCTTTCATTAAAACCAATCACTTTAGTGCTAATATTCTCCCCAGGAGGCAAATCATGGGACACCATAATTCTGAAAGAATAAAACTTAGAGATAACACAAGAAGCAGTGGAAAGATATATATTTCTAATAATGTTTTACCCCAAGTAGCAAAAGGAAACAATTAGTTCCTAGTATGGAAATTAGTAATGAATCAATTCCTTGGGCATTGGATTCATGCCTTGTTGGATCAAATAAAAAAAGCATCTCTAAAAAACAGAATTATAAATATAAGAAAAATTGCATCATGAAGCTATAAAAGTTCATAAATGAGGAATAAGAATAAGGTAACCAAAATAAACCAGAATCTATATCCTTTAGATATAAAATTACAAATTGAAAGATAAATGAGGAAGCATATAAAAACTCTTGATTAGTATATAAGCACTGTTTTAAACCCTTAATGAAAGGGATGTTAGAAAACAAAAGGAGGAATTAAAGGTAAAACATGTTTTTGGGAAAAATATATATACAACACAATTAAGCCAGATTGTCCAAAGAACATTATAGATGAAACTGGAAAGAAAACAGATGGATAGAATATAAAAATGGAATAGATCTGTTAGAATTTCTACAACAAATGATTTTCTTCTTCATTGGCTGTTGCATTATCACATTTGGAGTTTGATATCTCTATCTTCAATGTACTATATAAGGCAACAGAAAAGGCCTTAAAAAAAGATCTAAAGGAGATCAGGTGTTCACAGGGTACATACATGTTAGAGACAGCGATACCTTTTTTAAAATATTTTTCCCAATTATATGAAATAGCAATTGTCACATACTTCTTCGGCAATCATAAGATCCAAATTTTCTCCTTCCCAACCTTCCCTCTCCCTTCCTGGGGATGATAAGCAATTTGATCTAGGTTATACATGTATTATCATGCAGAACATATTTCCATATTATTCATTAATGCTAAAATAAAAACAAATAAAATCAAATGAAAAATAGTATAGTTTGATCTGCCTTATTACTCCAACAGTTCTTTCTGTGATGTGGACAGCATTCTTTGTCATAAGCCCTTCAGAATTTCCTGGATCATTGTATTACTGAAAAGAACTATGCCTTTCACAGTTGATCATCATCATTATTGCTGTTACTGTGTACAAAGTTCTCCTGGTTCTGCTTATTTCATTCTGCATCAGTTCATGTAGGTCTTTCCAGCTTTTTCTGAAATCACCCTGTTCATTATTTCTTACAGTGAAATAGTATTCCATCACCATCATATACCACAGTTTGTCCAGTCATTACCCAATTGTGCAGCATCCCCTCAGTTTTCAATTCCTTGACCCCACCAATAAAAACTGCTAAAAGTATTTTTATACAAGTCAATCATTTCCCCATTAAAAATATTTTTACCTTACAGACCTAGTAGTGGTATTATTGAATCAAAGAATATATAGTTTTGTAGGTTTGGGGGCACAGTCCCAAATTGAGGCAACAAAATCATGAGGTTTCTGAAATTCTATTGACATTAACAATATCTGGTAGAAAAATAAATCAAGAATACCTTTTAAATTTAAGTAATAATACACACACAAAAATTACTAATCTTTGGTAAGAGTTTCCAGAAGAATTAATTAATTGGAAAATAATTCCTCATATAGTGAAAAGAAAGGAATATTAAATTTTTACCAAGGGATTTCTATTTGAATACTGATTGAGTCACTTACCACTTTTTTTTTACTTAAGGTGCAATATTTAACATCACTCGGTCTCATATATATAATAAATTGTAGTACTTGAAAGACAAATCCTTTCCAGGATTGATCATTTCAGTCTTTGTTCAGTCATTTTCAGTCCTGTCTTCCCTTTGTGACATTATTTTCTTGGTTAAGATACTGGAGTGGTTGGCCATTTACTTTTCCAGCTCATTTTATGCATATAGAACCAGAGGCAAAGAGCAACTTGTTCAGGGTCAATAGGTGGTATCTGAGGCTGAATTAAAATCATATCTTCCTGACTTCAGGCCCATCAATCTCCTAACTGCACTATCTGTATACCCTAACCTTGAACATATGAACAGCTAAATGGAAAAAAAATAGATTTAATGGTTATAATAAAATATTGTTCTTATTTTATTTAAATAATATATGGAAATAATATTTTGCTTCTATAAAGGGCTAGAGTTAAAGGACATCCTGGAGTTCTTCCTAACTCTTATTCTAACAAAATCAATTGTGTAATTCCAAAGCAAGAGATTTCTAAAAAGACTAACCAAAACCTGAAAGAATCAGGGAGAGTTATAATTAATAAATTGAGCCATAAATTATACTGAATATACTTTTTAAACTGTCACAGATACACTATCACAGATAATATCTAAGAAATCCAATACACTCAGTTCAAAATTTAAATAACCAAATATCTTTCGTCGATTTACATCTAACACAATAATTGATTTAGATATTTTTCTTTTGTTGACTTAATCAAATCATTAATCATTTATTAAGGACTTACTATATGCTGAAGTCATACAAGGAATACATAAAAGAGTTAAAATAGAGGGGGAAAATCATACCAACAACTATGTAGAAAGAATATAAACACATAGGATAAATTAGTGATAATCTCAGAAAGAAAGCACTAACATTAAGGAACATTAAAGAGAATGGGAAAATAATTTTTGAGAAGGTATGATTTTAGCTGACACTTCAAGGAAGCCAGGGAAGGTAGGAGACAAAGGTGAGGAGACTGACAATTACCTTCTCCCCATGAAGACAATTCTAGGTCATTTAAAGCATGATGGAAAATTGTTTTTGTTTTTTGTTTTTTGTTTTTAGTATTATGAGTTCCACTTATTCCCTCTAATAAATGTATGACTTTGGGCAATTCATAAAAATATATAATCCTTGGTCTACTTATCTGTAAAATGGTTGTAGTAGATTATAACCTATTCAACAAAGTTATGTGACTACAATAAAAGAACCTCCATCATTATATAAGTATAGAATAGTGACGGAGTTAGAAAACAGATCTGTGATTTAACTGGTATCATTAGAACTCCCTCTGTTAATGTAGCTCATTATCATCTCTGCATCTTAAAGTTTTAGAAAGTTTCCTAGGATACTGAAAGATTAAACAATTCACTCAGCATCATTTAGCCAATGTTGAGTCAATGGAAATAATTGAATGCATTCTTTGAAAAAAACATAAAACAACAACAAACATTCTCCATGTTAGAATCAATACTAAATATTGATTTCAAGACACAAGAGTCATAAAGGTAAGACAATTGGGGTTAAATGACTTAACCAGGATCACAAAATTTTGCTTCCAAAAACAAAGCAAACTAACCCAACATTTCCAAATAAGCATCTCTATCTTTTGAGGGTACTGAAATGACTGTGTATTAAACAATAGCTAGGAAGAGCCTGAGACAAGATTGGGACATAAGACTTTTTGTCTCCAATTCTGGCTCTCTATCCACAGAGCCATCTAGCTCCTCTAAATATACATTTTCCTTAAAGTCTCTATCCATTATGTCACTTTGCCACTCCTATGAAAAAATTCAATATTAATACAATTTTTATTCATAGTCGTCACTGAAATTAAAAAGCCTAGAACAAACATAATCAAACTACTATAGTTAAAAGACATGGCACCATGATACAATTTTTTTTAAATTGTAAATGAGGCTACTGCAGATTTTTTGTGTTTCTTCTCTTTATTTTTTTAGACAAACCTTTTGAAATATAATAAATACAACATAAAAGTAAAACAACATTTTAAATGAGATTCAAATTGATCATTTGAATGATGTGAGTTTTGTTCAAAATTTTGTTTCCAAAACCAAAACAAACTAAACAAACTTTTCCAAATAAACATCACCATAGTTTCTTGCCCTGCTTCTGTTTTATTTTTTTAAATTTCATTTTTTAGAAAAAAATTTTCCATGGTTAAATGATTCATGTTCTTACTCTCTCCTCCACCTCCCCAACCACCCTTGTAGCCAATGTGCATTTCCACTGGTTTCTTCATGTGTCATTGATTGACCTATTTCCATATTATTGATAATTGCACTAGGGTGGTCATTTAGAGTCTACATCCCCAATCATGTCTGCATCAACCCATGTGTTCAAGCAGTTGTTTTTTCTTCTGTGTTTCCATTCCTGTAGTTATTCCTCTGACTATGGGTAGTGTTCTTTTCCATAAATCCCTCACAATTGTCCTGATCATTGCATTGCTGCTAGTACAGAAGTCCATTACATTCAATTCTACTTCAGTGTATCAGTCTCTGTGAACAATGATCTGGTTCTGCTCATTTCACTCTGCATCAATTCCTGGAGGTCATTCCAGTTCACATGGAATTCCTCCAGTTTATTATTCCTTTGAGCACAGTAGTATTCTATCACCAACAGAATCACAATTTGGTCAGCCATTCCCCAATTGAAGGACATACCCTCCTTTTCCAGTTTTTTGCCACCACAAAAAGCATGGCTATAAATAATTTTGTATATGTTTTTTTCCCTATGATCTCTTTGGGGAACAAACCCAGCAATGGTATGGCTGGATCGAAGGGCAGGCAATCTTTTAGCACTCTTTGGGCATAGTTCCAAATTACTATTTTCATGGGTAAATAATTAAAACACTGGGTTTAGAGAAAGGGGAAAAGGAGGACTGCTTGGACAAGGGATAACTGACAGGCAAACACAAAAAAATAAACTAGGGATATAAGGTTTGGGGAATGGGAGTTGGTCAGTTAAACTGACACTCTCTCAGCGAGGGATACTTTACGTATTATGGGAAACAACAGGAAGTAAAAAAAGAAAACAAAACAAAACACTTTTAATAACTAATTTAGGGTAAAAGGTGTAAGAGAAGTCTCACTATTCTAAAATATTATGGACAGACTTCACATATCACCTATGGGATCAATTCAGCTTAAAAGTCTGGGAAATCTCTACTCTCATATTATGCAGGCAGCCAGGACACAATGGGATCTCACATAGATGATCTGATGGTCCTAAATAGTAGTTCAACTGTATCAGTCCAAATATAGTCCAAGAGCACAGGTTCCAGCCAAATAAATCTTCAGAGAAGGCAGGGAGATTGATCTTGCTTATCCACCAAATAAGACAGTATTCTCAACCTGCTCTCCTTGATCTTGCTAGTTGAGATATTCCAGATGTTGCTCAGAGATACCCCAAATCCACAGGTTCTCAGGTCAGTGATTCTCCCAACTCCTTCAAATCCTAACTGCCCTTAGAGAGAATCCTCTATATTCAGTCCCTTGCTGTATTCCAGGTTGGAATTTTAGTTTCTGCCAGCCTCCTTGGCTAAATTTTCAAATTGGCTATTAAAGCCTATTTCCTATTACACCATCCAGAATGGTTGGATCAGTTCACAACTTTTCCAGCAATACATTAATGTCCCAGTTTTGCCACATCCCCTCCAAGATTCATTACTCTTCCCTGCTCTCATTTTAGCTAGGTGTGAAATAGCAGATCAGAGTTGTTTTGATTTGCATTTCTCTAATTATTAGATATTTATTACACTTTCTCATGTGCTTATTGATAGTTTTGATTTCTTTATCTAAAAAGTGCCTATTCATGTCCCTTGCCCATTTATTGATTGGGAAATAGCTTGATTTTTTTGTACAATTGATTGAGCTCCTTGTATATTTGATAAATTAGACCTTTGTCAGAGTTTTTGTTATAAAGATTTTCCCCCCAATTTGCTGTTTCCCTTCTGATTTTGGTTGCATTGTTTTTGTTTGTACAAAAAACTTTTTAATTTAATGTAATGAAAATTATATATTTTACATTTTGTAATTTTTTCTAACTCTTGCTTGGGATTAAAATCTTTCCTTTCCCAGAGATCTGACAAGTATACTATTTTGTACTCACCTAATATACTTATAGTCCTTCTTTATATTCAAGTCATTAACCCATTCTGAATTTACCTTCGGGTAGGGCATGAGATGTTGATCTAAACCTAATCTCCCTGAAACTGAAATGGCTGTGCATCAATCAATAACATCATTTCACATTCCCTTTTTACAATTTTTATTTACTGCTTGTGTCTGTAGCAAAGGGAATTGGCATATGGAATCATCTAATATTTATTCCCTATGAATACTGCAAATATTATAAATGTAATGTCTCATAAATATTTAAATAATTTTATTCAGATATATAGACTGATTTAGAATATGTTTTAAACCTACATTTTCCTGATATTTAGGAAAATAGAAATAAGCTATTACACAACATGCTATTCATTATCTTGGCAATTTCTAGTCATCTAATGCATGATTGACAGTGTTCTCATAATGGCAAGATAGGATATGAGCACTGAAACTCCAGATTTGAACTTCAAAATTTATTTTTTAATGAAAGAAAAATGAGGAAGTTGGCAGTGGAAAAATAAAATAAAATAAATTATTTTTTAAAAAATAATACTATTACATAGCTAAATTAGACATCTAAAATAATGTCTCTTAGTTTATGTGGGTAAATAGATTTAAGAGGCAACTAGTGTTATTTGATTAAAAATGTTTTGTGAATGAATATTAATAAAAATATTGCTTTCTAAAGAAAGTAATGAAGAAAGAAGGGAAAAATGAAGAAAGAAAGAAAGAAAGAAGGGAAAAATGAAGAAAGAAAGAAAGAAAGAAAGAAAGAAAGAAAGAAAGAAAGAAAGAAAGAAAGAAAGAAAGAAAGAAAGAAAGAAAGAAAGAAAGAAAGAAAGGAAGGAAGGAAGGAAGGAAGGAAGGAAGGAAGGAAGG
>NC_058133.1:303382600-303411104 GCF_016433145.1 Gracilinanus agilis
AAAGAAAGAAAGAAAGAAAGAAAGAAAGAAAGAAAGAAAGAAAGAAAGAAAGAAAGAAAGAAAGGAGAAGGAAAGAAGGAAGGAAGGAAGAAAGAATGGATGGAAGGAAGGAAGAAAGAATTTAAATATCAAGGAGAAGCAGTTAAGCTTAAAAAGAACTTAGCTACAAAACATATGCACATAAATCAACAGCATTTCTATATATCTTCAACACATCCCAGGAGCAAGAGTTAGAAAGAGAAATCCAATTTAAAATACCCTAGAGAATATAAAATACTTGGGAATGTATCTGCCAAGAAAAATACAGGAACTATATGAACACAGCTACAAAACACTTTACACACAATTAAAACTAGATTTAAAAAATTGGAAAAACATTAACTGATCATGGGTAGGACAAGCTAACGTAATACAAATGACAATTCTACCCAAACTAATTTACTTATTTAGTGCCATACTCATCAAACTACCAAGAAACCTTTTTTTTACTGAATTAGAAAAAAAACAATAACAAAGTTCATTTGGAAGAACAAAATTTTGATCAAGAATATCAAGGGAAATAATGAAAAAAAATTGTGAAGGAAGGTGGCCTAGCAGTAACAGATCTTAAACTGTACTATAAAGCAGTGTTCATCAAAACAATGTGCTACTGGATTAAGAGACAGAAGGGTGGATCAGTGGAATAGACTTGGGGTAAATGACCTCAGCAAGTAAGAGTATAATAAACCCAGAGAACCTAGCTTTTGGGACAAAAATCCATTATTTGAAAAAACTGCTGGGAAAATTGGAAAACAGTATGGAAGATATTAGGTTTAGATCAACATCTCACAACCTATACTAAACTCAGAATGAGTGAATGACTTGAATATAAAGAAGGAAACTATAAGTAATTTAAGTGAACAGAAAATAGTATACTTGTCAGATCTTTGAGAAAGAAAAGATATTAAGACCAAGTAAGAGTTGGAAAAAATTACAAAATGTAAAATAAATAATTTTCATTACATTAAATTAAAAAGAATTTATACAAACAAAACCAATGCAACCAAAATTAGGAGAAAGGCAACAAATTGGGGAAAAAATCTTTATAACAAAAACGATGACAAAGTTCTAATTTCTCAAATTTATAAGGAGCTAAATCAATTGTACAAAAAGTCAAGCCATTCCCCAATCAATAAATGGGGAAGGGACATGAAGAGGCAATTTTTAGATAAAGAAATCAAAACAATAAACACATGAAAAAGTGTTCTAAATCTCTTATAATCAGATAAATGCAAATCAAAACAACTCTGAGGTACCATTTTACACGTAGCAGATTGGTAACATGACAACAAAGGAAAGTAATAAATATTTGAGGAGATGTGGCATAATTGGGACATTAATATATTGCTGGTGGAGTTGTGAATTGATCCAACCATTCTGGATGGTAATTTGGAACTATGCCCAAAGGGTACTAACAAATTGTCTGCCCTTTGGTCTAGCCATACCACTGCTGGGTTTATACTCCAAAGAGATCCTAAGAAAAAGACTTGTACAAAAATATTTATAGTCACACTCTTTGTGGTGTTAAAATATTGAAAAATGAGGAGATACCCTAAGATTGGGGAATGGCTAAACAAATTGTGATATCTGTTGGTGATGGAATACTATTGTACTCAAAGGAATAATGAACTGGAGGAATTCCATGTGAACTGGAATGACATCCAGGAATTCATGCAAAGTGAAAGGAGCAGAACCAGGGGAACATTATACACAGAGACTGATACACTGTGGTACAATTGAATATAATGGACTTTTGTACCAGCAGCAATGCAATTTTCCAGGACAGCTCTGAGGAACTTATGAGAAAGAACACATTCAGAGGAAGAACTGTGGGAATAGAAACACAGAATAAAAACAACTGCTTGATCACATGGGTTGATGGGGATATGATTTGGGATATAGACTCTAAATTATCACCCTAATGCAAATATCAATATTATGGAAATAGATCTTGATCAATGACACATGTAAAAACCAGTGGAATTGCATGTAGGCTACAGGAGTGGGGTGGGGAGTGAAGGGAAAAAAACATGAATCTTGTAACCATGGAAAAATATTTTAAATTAGTTAAATAAAAATTTCCAAAGAAATTAAGTAATATACATCTAAAAATAGTTTTAGCTTCTGTGTTAAAGAATAAGAAGACTTGGAAAATGATATTCCAGAAGTCAATGAAATTAGGTTTACAATCAATAATTACTTGGCCTGCAAAACTGGATATATTCTCTTAGGGGGAAAATAGTCATCTGATTACATAGATCTCTAAGCATTTCTGGTGAAATGACCAGACCTTAAGAGAAAATGTGATGTTCAAATACAAGACTTCACATAGAGAAACAAAAAGGCAAATGAGAAAGAGAAAATTTAAGAGATTTGATGAGTTTAAAATGTTTATGTTCCAAGTTACTTGCCCAGCTGAGGTTGCTCACTCCATCCTTACAACCAGCACAACCTGGTTACCAGCTTAAGGCCCCTGTTTACTTACTTGTTCATTACAATGGAAAGATATTGTTAACCTAAAAAAATAATCATCAGTATTAGAACAATAAGAAACAGTATACAAAGAGAGATGTTATTGGAGTAAGTTGACTAAGATGACACGACATCAAAAAATTAAGGTGAAAAAAATAGGATTTCACTGAGAGAAAAAGAAAGGGAGAGGTAGAATGAGGTAAATTATCTCAACTAAGGAAGCATGAAAAATTATTACAATGAAGGGGAAGATGAGAGGTGTGAAAACATAAATACACTAACATGTAAAATAATGTGCTTTGATCTGTGTTCCAACTGCAATAGTTTTTTCTTTGGAAGTGGATAGCATTCTTCATCATAAATCTTTCAGAACTGTCCTGAATCATCGCATTGCTAAGAGAAGCTAAGTCTTTCACAGTTGATCATTGCACAGTACTGCTTTTAATTAGTGTATTTATGTTTTCATTCAAGGTTTCTTTTGCATTAATATTTAATTACAATGATCCATATCAATGTTTTACATTACAATACATAAAAAAGCCATATCAAATAACTTGCAAACTCCTGGAAGGGCAGGGAATGTGGAAGGGAGAATATTTGAATCTCATAAGTTCAAAAAATGTACACTGAAGATTGTTATTACCTGTAATTGGGGAAATAAAATATTTAAACAAAAAAGAGTAAAAAAGATTGGCATAACAAGTAGATAAGGTTATTTGTCCAAGTTCACACAAGTAATATGTATCACAGATGAGATTTGAACTTTGAAACTCTAGTACTTATTCTACTATACTATGGTGATTCTATATTTTATTGAAATATGAAAAAAATGCTCTGTAATAAACACTTATTAGATCTCCATTCAATTTCTGTACAGCAATAAATAGCAGATAAACTAACATCCAGGGACAATGTACATCATGATGTTCATTATGTTTAAATCCTATCAGAATGTTGCCATATTGGTAACAAAGTATGAAATGATATTAAAATTTAAGATTGTATTTCAATTTTTCTTAGAGACAAGTAACTAGAATTAAAGTAGGGTAGGGAAAGACATTTTAAAAAGGTAAGATTTAGTCATAACAGAGCTAACTAGAGAATTGAGATGTTAAGTGAATTGCTTAGGGTTACAAGGCATATATAAAATGTGGGGAGTGAACTTAGATCTCCTTTATTTGGAGATCTACAGTCCCTATACCACATTATCTCACCTTTAGTATTACATTTGAGAAGTCTGAATATTCCATCCTCTTCCATAGTCCTCATATTAGAAAAATAGTGGACAATCTTTCTTGTTCTTTATTATTTTTATTTAAATATTTTATTATTTTTTAAGAAAAATTTTCCATGGTTACAAGATTCATGTTTTTACTTTCCCCTTAAGCTCCATTTCACCCCTCCCATTTAAAACGCACATTTCCACTGGTTTTAACATGTGACATCAATCAAGACTTATTTCCATATTATTGATAGTTACATTGTTATGGTTGTTTCGAGTCTATATCCCCAATCATGCCTGCATCACGCCACGTGTTCAAGAGGTTGTTTTTCTTCAATCTCTGATTCCTATGATGTTTTTTAGCTGTACATAATGGATTACACATAGAAAGCAGCCACAAAAGTTTTCCATGTTATTTTACTGATATACAAGGCCTGACCACTAAAAATCATAGATCACCCTATATTAACCTGTCTGTTAAATCTCAAAGGTATTTCTCCCTTAGATTATATTTACATGCACTCTTAGTTAGCATTTTCAGGTTTATATAACACATAAAAGCTGACATGCCATAAAGCATCAATTAATTTCTAATCCAAGGCCCATCATAAGTATATGTATTGGGCAGCTGGTTAGCTCAGTGGAGTGAGAGTCAGGCCTAGAGACAGGAGGTCCTAGGTTCAAACCCGGCCTCAGCCACTTCCCAGCTGTGTGACCCTGGGCAAGTCACTTGACCCCCATTGCCCACCCTTACCACTCTTCCACCTATGAGACAATACACCGAAAAGTACAAGGGTTTAAAAAACAAAACAAAACAAAAAAAATAAGTATATGTATTTGAAAACTTTTCTACAGTTCCTGGTGATCTCCAGTTTTCTTATATTGATGTCTTTATTCAAAGATATTTTATTTACCCAATTACATGTAATAATAATTTTCAGCATACATTTTACCTAAATTATAAAATCTGAATACCCTTTCTCACTCCATTCACACCTCCCACTCAGAGATAGTAAAAAATGTGATTCAGGACATATATGTATTATCATGCAAAACACTCATATATTGGTCATTGTTGTTAGAGCATATTCATATACCAACAAAATCCCAAAATATAACTGCAAATACACTACTATCAAATATACGATAGCTTGATCCATATCCATCAGACACCAAAATTTCTTTATTTGAAAGTGGATAGCATTCTCAGTAATAAGTCCTTCAGAATTGTCCTAGATCACTGTATTGCTGAGAATAGCCAAGTTTTATCCTAATTGTGCTTATTTCATTCTAAATCAGTCATGTGATATTTCTAGCTTTTTTCTGAAATGATCTTGCTAATCATTTCTTATAGCAAAATAATATTTCATCGCCAAAATATTCCAGTTTATTCTGCCATTCCCCAATTGATGGACATCCTCTCAATTTCCATTTCCTTACCACCCCAAAAAGAGCTGCTATAAATATTTTTGTACAAATACATCCTTTCATCATTTTTATGTTCTCTTTATGATACACACTTAATAGCTGTATTACTAGATGAAAGAGTATGCTCAGTATTATGGCCCTATGGACATAGTTCTAAATTTCTTTTCAAAATAGTTGGATCACTTTACAATTCAATCAACAATGCATTAGTGTCCCAATTTTGCCACATACCCTCCAACATTTGTCACTTTCCTTTACAGATTTTCCAAACTGATAGATTCGAGGTGGTATCTCAGTGTTGTTTTAATTTGTATTTCTCTAATCAAGAGTGATTTAGAACATTTTTCAAAATTGTTAATAATAGCTTTAATTTCTGCATCTAAAAATATCTTGTTCATGTCCTTTGAGGATTTGTCAATTGGGGAACAGTTTATATTCTTATAAATTTGACTTGTTTCTCTATGGATTTGAGAAATTAAACCTTTATCAGAAAAATGTGTAATAACATTTTTTCCTCAGTTTGTTGTTTTCCTTTTAATCTTGGTTACAATATTTTTGCACAAACTCTTATTAATTTAACATAATTAAATTATGATTTTAAAACTTATACCTCTATCTTGTTTGGTCATAAATCTTCCCTTCTTTGTAGATCTGACAGGTAAACTATACTGTTTCCCTAATTTACTTATGGCCTCACTCTTTATATCTAAATCATATGCTCATTTTGACCTTATATTTATATAGGATGTGAGATATTGGTCTATACCCATTTCATTCCATACTCTTTTCCATTTTTCCCAGAAGTTTTTGTTAAATAATAATTTTTTCTCCTAAAAGCTAGGATATGGGGGTTTATAAAACTCTAGGTTGCTAAGAACATTTACTTCTGTATACTGCGAATATAATATATTCCATTGTTCTAAATGATTATTTCATAGCCAGTACCAAACTGTCTTAATGGTTACTGCTTTTTAGTACATTTTGACATCTGGTACTGGTAGGCTATCATACTTCATACTTTTTTCATTAATTTCCCTTCATATTCTTGAACCTTTGTTTTTCCAGAAAAATGTTATTATTTTTTCTAATTCTAAAAAATTATTTTGTATTTTGATTGGTATGGAACTGGATTAGAAAATTAATTTAAGTAGAATTGTAATTTTACTATGTTATCTTGCTTTATTCTTGAGCTATTAATATATTTTTACAATTGTTTAGATCTGACTTTGTGTAAAAGTGGTTTTATAATATTGTTTATATAATTCCTGTGTTTGTCTTGGCAGTTAGATTCCAAGAAATATTATATTGCTTGGAGTGATTTTAAAAGGAATTTCTCTTTCTATCTTACTATTGCACTTTGTTGTTAATATATAGAAATGATGATGATTTGTGTGAATATATTTTGTACACTGCAACATTACTAAAGTTACTAATTATTTCAATTAGTATTTTAGTTAATTCTCTATAGTTCTCTAACTATACCATCATGTCATCCCCAAAGAGGGATAGTTTAGTTTCCTCACTACCTACTTTAACTCCATTTTTTCTATTGCTAAAGATAGAATTCCTAATAAATATTAATTGATAATGATAATAATGGGCATCATTGCTTCAAATATGATCTTGTTGGGAAGACTTCTTACTTATTCCAATTGCAGATGATACTGACAGATTTAGCAAGATACTACTTATCAATTTAAGGAATGGCCCATTCATTACTATGCTTTCTATTGTTTTTAATAGGAATGAGTGTTTGTACTATGTCTAAGAATTTTTCTGAAGCTATTCAGATGATCATGATTTATATTAGTTTGATTATTGGTATGATCAATTATGCTAATAGTTTCCTAATCTTGATCTAGTCGTATACCTGATCATAGGGAATAATCCCTATTGTATATTGCTTTAATTTCCTTGCTAGTATTTTATTTAATTTTGTTTTGTTTTTTGCATCTACATTAATTAATAAATCTGACTTATAATTTTCTTTCTCTGTTTTCAGTTTTCAGCTCTCCTGGCTTAGGCACTAGTACCATATTTATGTCATAAAATAAAATTAATAGAACTCTGTCTTTGCTTATCTTGTCAATAAGTATATGTAATTTGGGGATTACTTGTTCTTTAAATGTTTCATATAATTGTCTTGTGAATTCATCTGGCCATAGTGTTGTTCAATTAGGGAGTTCTTTGATGGGTCCTTATTTTTTCTGATATGTGATTATTTAAGTATTCTATTGCTACCGATAATTTGAGAAATTGATATTATTGTAAATATTCATCTAATTCATTTAGAATATTAGATTTTTTAATGTGTAATTGAGCAAAATAACTCAGAATGATTGCTTTAATTTGCTCTTGATTGATGATGTTTCCCTTTTCATTTTTAATAGCAATTATTTGATTTTTTCTTTTTTTAATCAAATTAAGCAATGCATTCTTTTCCCCCATAAAACTCACTCTTAGTCTTATTTATCAGTTGAATGATTCTCTCACTTTCAATTTTTATTTTCTTTTTTAATTTTTAGGATTTCCAATTTAATACTTAATTGAGGATTTTTAGTATTTTATTTTTCTAGTGTTGTTGTTGTTGCACGTCCAATTCACTAATCTGTGTTTTCTTTGTTTTATTAATGTAAGCATTTAGAGATATAAATTTTCCCCTATGTAGTCCTTTGGCTGAATTCCACAAATTTTGGTATGTTGTCTTCTTATTGTCATTCTCCTTAGTGAACTTATTGTTTCTATAATTTGTTCTTTGAACCACATATTTTCAGCATTAGATTATTTAATTTCCAGTCCACATTATTTATCTTTCTGTGTTATTAATTATACTTTTTATTAAGTCAATGTATAAAATATGCATTTATTATTTCTGCTTTTCTACAAATGACTGTGAAATTTAATGAACTAATGAATGGTCAATTTTTGTGTATATACCATGTTCTGATGACATTAATATGAATTCATTTCTTTTCCTATTCTATGATCTCTAGAGATCTATTAGTTCTAACATTTCTAAAATTTCATTCATTTCCTTTACTTCTTTCTTATTTATTTTGTGGTTTTATTTATCTAGATCTGAAAGAAGGAAATTGATATCTCAATTTCCTCCTGAGCTCATTTTATTTCTTCTTTAAAAATGTGAAGACTATAACATTTACTGCATACACATTTAAGGGTGGAGCCAAGATGTTGGCATAGTAGCAGGGAAATGTTTAAGTTGCTCAGAATTTCCTTACAAAATAATCATTATAAAGCATCTCAAAAGGACAGAAGTCATTGTAGGATGAATAAAAGGGTGCTTCTACTGGACACAGTGTGAAGGGTAGGTAGCCAGAGGGGATTTCCACTTTATAAGGAGGCAAAACTACACAAGGAAAAGAGCAGGCTGACCCTGCCCCTCCACCTACTGCACTGGAGGAAGAACCGGGGCCAGAAAAATCTCTGAATTCTAAGGGGTGGCTTAAATCAACACAGACTTACCCCTGGCTGCTTATCCAGGCCTTGGCAATGAGACTAAAGGCTAAATAGTACCCAGCTTAGATCTTGAAGCTTGGGCAGAGGTACAGTTATGGTACTGGCACCAGGATCAGGTAAGATATCCTCAGGGAAAAACATAGTACAGTTTACTACACCACAGACCCACCCTTGGAAATCCCAGCCACTGAAGGTGAGGTTCAGAGCTCCAGGAGCAACAATAATAGTCTCATGGCAAAATGCTTTAAAGCATGCTACCCTTACAGAAAACAAAAACAAAAACACCACAAATCCACCTGTGCTCACTCAGGCCTCTGACTGGGAAGGAGGAGATAGTCCCAAGGCATAGCCCTGTGAGACAGGAGCTAAGACAAAAATGACAACCAACATGCAGGACTCCCTATCTTCTAGCAAGAAAAAGAGTAAACAATAGCAAAAAATGATAATGACCCTGGAAAATTTATGTGGAGAAAAAGAGCAAAATACAGAAGCAACAGCAGAGAGTGTGAAAAAAGAAACATATGCAAACTCTCCAAAAAAAAAAAAGAAACTGGTCACAAGCTCTGGAGGAACTTAAAAAGGAGTTAAAAGCCTAAGTAAAACAGGTAGAAAAAATGGGAATAAAAGTGGGAAAAATAAATGAAAGTAATAAAAATAGTCCAACTGTAAAGAGTGGTACAGAAATCAAACTAAGTAATAAGCAAATTGGAGACAAAATTGACTTGCTGGAAGTCATGAAAAGCAGGATATACCAAATCAAAAAGGAAAATCAAAAAAATCTTTCATGTCCAAATAATAGCTGGTATATTGAAACTGAAACTATTATTGATAAGCAGTTATAAATGTAATTGATCATATGTTGGTAATGAATAATTGATAACCAGTTGGTAATGACAAGCTGTTATGTAATAAACTAAAAATGTCAGTGTTAACCTATTTGCAGACAATGGATGGAATTCAGGAAGCAGTTTGATACAACCCTGATTTATTTGTTCTATGGGAAGAGGTAGGGAGAGGAAATTGGAGGTGGAAACTAGGAGTTACAAGTAGTATAGGAATTGGTGAGTATATATCTTAGCTTTAATCCTTATAATAAAATGTCTAAATAAAAGCTCCCAAAACTAGCTACTTTCTTTGCAGCTTCTCCTTTGTCTACCAAGGAAGAACTATACTTAACTACACTCACTGAACTAAAGATTAAATTCTATCTTACTACCCTATGCTGAGCAAAAAAATCTTAAATTTATAATAAACTCCTTACAAGTAATATAATTAACAGCAAAACCTTTCTGAAGCCAACCTTCAGATTTAACCATCAGAATCTCTTGACAGCCAGATCCTGACACAGACCTGATTCCAAGTCAGAGTGAATGGACAGAGCCTCCTCTGGCAGTTCCTTCTCACTTCAGGAGAAAAGCTCTCAGTGAAACACACTCTTTCTCAACTCAGTATTTATCTTTCAATTCTCAAAGTAATGGTCTCAAAGTCACTAAAAGATCTTTTCTCTGAGAGAATGATCCAGCAACCTGTGTCCAAGAAAGTCAAAGAAATTGAACCCAGAAGTCTCACTGAATCTCCCTCTTATGGTAGACCTCTTAAAGTGACAGAGGGCAAGAACTATCTGCACTGGTTTCTTTTTTTTTCTTTTTTTAAATTATAAACATTTATTAATATTCATTTTTAACATGGTTACATGTTTCATGCTCCTACTTTCCCCTTCACCCCCCACATCCCCCCCAACCCATGGCCGACACACATTTCCACTGGTTTTATCATGTGTCCTGGATCGAGACCTATTTCCAAATTGTTGGTAGTTGCATTGGTGTGGTAGTTTTGAGTCCACATCCTCAATCATGTCCACCCCAACCACATGTGTTCAAGCAGTTGTTTTTCTTATATGTTTCCTCTCCTGCAGTCCTTCCTCTGGATGTGGGTAGTGTTCTTTACCATAGATCCCTCAGAATTGTCCTGGGTCTTTGTATTGCTGCTGGTACAGAGGTCCATTACATTCGATTTTACCATAGTATATCAGTCTCTGTGTACAATGTTCTTCTGGCTCTGCTCCTTTTGCTCTGCATCAGTTCCTGGAGGTCTTTCCAGTTCACCTGGAACTTCTCCAGTTTGTTATTCCTTTTAGCACAATAGTATTCCATCACAAGCATATACCATAATTTGTTCAGCCATTCCCCAATTGAAGGGCATACCCTCCTTTTCCAGTTTTTTTGCCACCACAAAAAGTGCAGCTATAAATATTTTTGTACAAGTCTGTTTATCTATGATCTCTTTGGGGTACAATCCAACAATCGTATGGCTGGATCAAAGGGCAGGCATTCTTTTCTAGCCCTTTGAGCATAGTTCCAAATTGCCAGGCAGAATGCTTGGATCAGTTCACAACTCCACCAGCAATGCATTAATGTCCCAATTTTGCCACATCCCCTCCAGCATTCATTACTCTCCCCTTCTTTCATTTTAGCCAATCTGCTAGGTGTGAGGTGATACTTCAGAGTTGTTTTGATTTGCATTTCTCGAATTATTAGAGATTTAGAGCACTTTCTCATGTGCTTATTGATACTTTTGATTTCTTTGCCTGAAAATTGCCTATTCATGTCTCTTGCCCATTTATCAATTGTGGAATGGCTTGATTTTTTATACAATTGATTTAACTCCTTGTATATTTGAGTAATTAGACCCCTGTCAGAGTTTTTCGTTATAAAGATTTTTTCCCAATTTGTTGTTTCCCTTCTGATTTTGACTACATTGTTTCTTAAAAGAGACAGCATGATATTAATAACCTTCCTTTAATATAAAACTTTTGCTCTTAATGAGATAGAATAAACTAAATTATATCCTTATAACAATGGATCATAGATGAACATCAGCCTTTAAAGACTAGAATTGGGGAAGTAGAAGTTCATGATTTCATAAGACATAGAGAAATAATAAAATTAAATTAAAAAATTAAGCAATAGAAAGAAACATGAAAATCTCATTATAAACAACAAAACTGGAAAACAGATCCAAGAGAGACAATTTGAGAATTATTAAACTACCTGAATTTCATGACCAAAAAAAAAATTTCAAAAGCCTAGACATCATATTACAGGAAATTATCCAAGTAAACTGCCCTGATATTCTTGAAAAAGAGGATAAAATATACATTTAAATAATCCACAGATCATGCTCTTCATTACATCCCCAAATGACAATTCCCAGGAATGTTATACCTAACTTCTAGAGCTTCTAGGTCAAAGAGAAAATTTGGCAAGTGGCCAGGAAGCAACAATTCAGATATCATAGAACCCCAGTTAGGATTATATAGAATCTGGCACTTCCACACTAAAGGATTCCAAGGCTTGGAATATAATATTCTGGAAGGCAAGAGAATTGGGACTACAACCAAGAATCACCTACCTAACAAAACAGACTATATAATTTCAAGGAAAAATATGGGCATTTAATAAATAGAAGATTTCTGACCATTCCTAAAAAAGAGATCAGAATTAAAAAGAAAATTTAATGTCTAAATACAAAATTCAAGAAAACCATAAAAAGGTAAATGAGAAAGAAAAAAAAACAAATTTAGGGCTTCAGTGAGGTCAGGTTGATTTTATTCCTATATAGAAAAATGATATATGTAACTCTTTAGAAATGTTTTCATTATCATAGTAATGTATGTGTAGTGTTTAGGATGATATGGTTAAAATATAGAGGTTAAAAAAGGATTGTACTAAGAGAAATACAAAGGAAGAGATAAAATAGAGTAAATTATACCACATAAAAAGGCACATGGGGTTGGAGGAGAACACTATAGTGAGAAGGGGAAGATGAGAGAGGAGACTGGTAATACTTATACCTTACTTTCAGTGGAATATCTTCAGAGAAGGAAGAACAGTCAGATTTATTGGGGTATAAAATTCTCTCTTACACTATAGAGAAGCAGAAAGTGAATAAGGAAGGGAGGCATATGGAGGGGAGTATTAAAAGAGAGGGAAAAGTTGAGTGGGGTACTTAAAAGACCCTAAAGGAAAATAGGAGGGAAATAAGAAGGGAAGTGTTAGAAAGAGGAATAAATAAGGGTGGGGAAAAGTATGACTAATTAAAAGAAACCACTGGTGTGGAGGGAAATAGAGAAAGGAGAAAGGGCAGGATTAAAAGAGGAAATCAAAATGATGGAGAATATACAGATGGTAATCATAATTCTGATTATGAATTAGATGACCTCATCTACAAAATGAAAGCTGATAGCTGAGTGTATTAAAAAACAAAATCCAACTATACGTTGTCTACAAGAAATATGCATGAAGCAATTAGACACACATAAGGTAAAGATTAAAGACAAGAGCAGAATTTATTGGGTACCAACTGAAAAAAAGAAGGCAGGAGTAGCAATCATCAATTCTTACAAAGGTAAAACAAATTTGATCTGATTAAAAGAAATATTAAACTTTATTATACCCTAATAAAAGACAATAGAGACAATAAAGAAATACAAGTATTCAACATATATACATGAAATGGTATTGCATTCAGATTTTTTAAGGAGAAACTATTGAAACTTAAGGAGAAAATAGATAGTAATAATAAACTTGTGGGAAACCTCAATCTAGATAAATCAAACAAAAAAAATAAATAAGAAAGAAATAAGATATGAATGAATTATGGAAAAATTAGACTTAACTGATAAATGGAGAAAGGTGAATAGGGATAAAAAGGAATATACCTTATATTCAGCATCACATAGTACATTTACAAAGATTGACCATGTACTAAGGCATAAAAACATCACAAACAAATGCAGAAAAGGAGATATAATAAATTAAACTTTTTCAGATCACAATTAAATTAGAAAATATAATTAATAAGGGTACATAGAGAGGCAAATTAAAAATTAATTGGAAATTAAATGATCTCATTTTGCAAAACTGCTGGGTTAAAGAAAAAATCATAGAAACAATTACAAATTTCATTGAGGAGAATGACAATGAGGAAAGAATACATCAAAAATTTATAGGATACAACCAAAGCCATATTCAGGGGAAATTTTATATCCCCAAGTAGCTATACTAACAAAAAAGAGAAAGAGGAGATCAACAAATTGGGTATGTAAACACAAAATGGAAGCAAATAGCAGAGTGGATTAGAAACCAATATCCTACCATATGTTTTCTACAAAAAACACATATGAGGTGGGTGAACATACACAGGTTTCAGGTAAAGGGCTTGAGCAAAATCCTTTGGGTCTTAAATGAGAAAAAGAAGGCAGGAGTGGCAATTATGATTTCTAACAAAGCCAAAGTAAAAAGAGATATGATTAAAAAAGACAGAGAAGGTCATTACGTCCTGATAAAAGGCAGTATAGAAAATGAGGAAATAACATTGCTCAATATGTATGCACCAATGGCATAGCAACAAAATTTGTAAAGGAGAAATCGCCAGATCTCAAGAAGGAAATAGATAGTAAAACCATAATAGTGGGAGATCTAAATATTCCTCTTTCAGATCTAGATAAATCAAACCAAAAAATAAAAAAGAAAGAGGTAAGAGAGGTGAATGAAGTCCTAGAAAAATTAAATTTAATAGATATGTGGAGAAAATAAATAGGGACAAAAAGGAATACACCTTCTTTTCAGCTGCATATGGTACATTCACAAAGATCAACCAGGTAATAGGGCATAGAAACATTGCAAACAAATGCAAAAGAGCAAAAATAATAAATGTAACCTTTTCAAATCATAATGCAATAAAAATCAGAATTAGTAAGGGCACCTGGACAGGCAAATCAAAAACTAATTGGAAATTAAATAATATGATTCTCCAAAACCAATTTGTCAAAGAAGAAATCATAGAAACAATCAACAATTTCAATGAAGAAAATGACAATGATGAGACATCCCACCAAACTCTGTGGGATGTGGCCAAGGCAGTACTCAGGGGGAAATTTATATCCTTGAGTGCATATATTAACAAATTAAGAAGGGCAGAGATTAATGAATTGGGCATGCAACTCAAAAAATTAGAAAGTGAGCAAATTAAAAATCCCCAGATGAAAACTAAATTAGAAATACTAAAAATGAAGGGAGAAATTGATAAAATCGAAAGTAAAAGAACTATTGAATTAATAAATAAGACTAGAAGCTGGTACTTTAAAAAAAACAGATAAAATAGACAAAGTACTGGTCAATCTAATTAAAAAAAGGAAAGAAGAAAACCAAATTGACAGTATCAAAGATGAAAAGGGAGAACTCACCTCTAATGAAGGGGAAATTAAGGCAATCATTAAAAACTATTTCGCCCAACTATATGGCAATAAATATAGCAACTTAGGTGAGATGGATGAATATTTACAAAAATATAAAATGCATAGATTAACAGTATACAAAATAGAATACTTAAATAAGCCCATATCAGAACAAGAAATTGAACAAGCCATCAAAGAACTCCCTAAGAAAAAATCCTCAGCACCAGATGGATTCACAAGTGAATTCTATGAAACCTTCAAAGAACAAATAATTCTAATACTATACAAATATTTGACAAAATAAGGAAAGAAAGAGTTCTTCCAAACTCCTTTTATAATACAAATATAGTTCTGATCCCAAAGCAAGGTAGATCAAAAACAAAGAAAGAAAATGATAGACCAATCTCCTTAATGAACATAGATGCAAAAATATTAAAGAGAATATTAGCAAAAAGATTCCGGCAACTGATCACAAGGGTTATTCATTATGATCATGTGGGATTTATACCAGGAATGGAAGGATGGTTCGACATCATGAAAAACTTTCACATGATTGACCATATCAACAAGCAAACCAAAAAAGAAACACATGATTATCTCAATAGATGCTGAAAAAAACCTTTCACAAAATACATTATCCATTCTTATTGAAAACACTAGAAAGTATAGGAACAGAAGGACCTTTCCTAGAAATAATAAACAGTTTATATCTAAAATCATCAAAAAGCATCATATGAAATGGGGAAAAATTAGAAGCCTTCCCAGTAAGATAAGGCATGAAACAAGGATGCGCATTATCACCTCTATTATTTAAGATTGTACTAAAAACATTAGCAATAGAAATTATAGAAGAAAAAGAAATTGGGGGCATTAAAATAGACAAGGAGGAGACTAAGCTATCACTCTTTGCAGATGATATGATGATCTACTTAAAAAATCCTGGAGAATCAACAAAAAACCTCATAGAAATAACCAACAACTTTAGCAAAGTTGCAGATACAAAATAAATGCACATAAATCATCAGCATTTCTATATATTTCCAACACATCACAGCAGCAAGATGTAGAAAGAGCAACATTATGTAAAATCACCCTAGACTCTATAAAATACTTAGGAATCTATCTACCAAAACAAACACAGGAATTATATTAAAGCAACTACAAAACACTCCATAAAATTAAAACTAGATCTAAACAATTGGAAAAACATTGATTGCTCATGGGTAGGATCAGCTAATATAATAAAAATCATCATTCTACCCAAATTATTTTACCTATTTAGTGCCATACCTATCAAACTGCCAAAAAACTTTTTTTTACTAAATTAGAAAAATTATAACAAAGTTTATTTGGAAGAACAAAAGATCAAGAATATCAAGGGAAATAATTTTAAGAAATATGAAGTAAAGTTGCCTAGCAGTACCAGATCTTAAACTGTACTCTAAAGCTGTAGTCATCAAAACAATATGGTACTGGCTAAGAAACAGAAGGGAGGATCAGTGGAATAGACTTGGGGTAAGTGACATCAGTAAGACAATATATGATAAACACAAAGAGCCCAACTTGTAGGGCAAAAATCCACTATTTGACAAAAACTGCTGGGAAATTTGGAAAACAATATGGGAGAGATTAGGTTTAGATCAACATCTCACACCCTACACCAAGATAAATTCTTAATGGGTGAATGACCTGAATATAAAGAAGGAAACTATAAGTAAATTAAGTCAACAAGGAATAGTATACTTGTCAGATTTTGGGGAAAGGGAAATTTTTAAAACTAAGCAAGAGTTGGAAAAAATTACAAAACATAAAATGAATAATTTTGATTATATTAAATTAAAAAGTTTTTATACAAACAAAAACAATGCAACCAAATTCAGAAGGGAAACAACAAACTAGGGGAAAAATCTTTATAACGAAAAACTCTGACAGGGGTCTAATTACTCTAATATTCAAGGAGCTAAATCAATTGTTTAAAAAATCAAGCCATTCCCCAATTGATAAAAGGGCAAGGGACATAAATAGGCCATTTTTCAGATAAAGAAATCAAAACTATAAATAAGCACATGATAAAGTATTCTAAATTTCTAATAATTAAAGAAATGCAAATCAAAACAACTCTGAGGTAACACCTCACACCTAGCAGATTGCCTAAAATGGTAGTGGGAGAGAGTAATATATGTTGGAAGGGATGTGGCAAAATTTGGACATTAATGCATTGCTGGTGGAGTTGTGAACTGATCCAACCATTCTGGATGGCAATTTGGAACTATGCCCAAAGAGCTCTAAAAGACTGCCTACCTTTGAATCCAGCCTTACCATTGCTGGGTTTGTACCCCAAAGGGATCATAGATAAAAAGACTTGTACAAAAATATTTATAGCCATGTGTAGGAATCCAATAAGAGAAACAGAGTCTGAAATAGATAAAAATCTGAGACTCCTCTTTTAACCCCCTTTGTGATCCTTTTGATTTATTGTAGAAAACTATTGTGACCTTATTTAAAAGGTTTAATTTCCTAGCAAACCAGCAGTTAAGAGGTGAATCTTTGGTCAGAAATGCAGCCAAGGCCAAAACCTTAGTTTAGCAGTGGCATTTGCCCCTGAGAAAAGTATTCTCAGACTTACCTTGCTGATAATCACACAGCTGAAGATGCAGCCTGGATCTCATCTTCACCTTGAAGTTTCTGAGTTTCTGTGTGTTGTCTAAACTTATTGCAATATCTACAGAGCTTTTAAACTCTCTCTGTGCTTGTGGGTGAAAGAGAATTTGAATTTTCATATATAACAAACTTGTGACTCAATAGCACTTCAGAGAAGCAGCTACGAGTTAATCAAGATCAGCTCCATGCCCCATCATTTTCTCATCAACTAAGCAGTCCTTATGAGATTATGTGGAGATGATAGATCGATCTCGACATTTGGCACCCGAACAGGGACCTTGCAACACTGGATACAGGTAACGATTTGCCCTCCCCCTCAGACAACTTCCAAATTACCTTGGTTTAGTTTTTACCTGAAGAAGGGCAAGAAATCCAGAGTTTTCCCTTTAGGGAAGACACTAGAAATAAAGAATAGATTAACAGGATGGGACACAGAGAATCAAAGGAAAGAAATCTTCTTATTGATATAACTAAGCACACCCTCAGGAAATAGGGAGTAAAAATAAGTAAAGAACAGCTCACTAAATTTCTTGATCTTATTCAAAATTGTATCCCATGGATTCCCTTAGAATTCTGGCAAAAAGTTGATACTGATTTGAAAAATTATTATTCTGAACAAGTGCCAGTAAAAATTTCCTCAGTTACTAAAAAAACAACTTTGTTATCTGGTCAGTATGCTAAGAATGAAATCTTTAAGGTTTCAGTGTTAGAATCAGATTAGGAGGGAAAAGCTCATAGTAAATCAAAACGGGGCTTTAAAATATGAATAAAAAGCCACTAGCAGTGGACCCTCCTCCACCTAAAAACCTCTCTTCAAAATTGGAAAGAGAGATAAAAGCAGAGGAGCCTCTGCTGCTTGAAGCTCCAGCTCCACAGCCACAGCCCCCAAATATAGGTTTTAAAGGAGCCCTAAAAATGCTCGGAAGAACGGATACATGTCATTCTGTTTCCCAGTTCTTTTTAGAGCAGATGAATTGAATGATGATGAAGAAGTAGTTCCCACATTGGAGCCTCTTCCCTACAAAGTGTTAAAAGAAATTAAGACAGCTTGTTCTTCAAATGGTCCTGCTTCTCCATACACTTTAAATTTTGTGGAAACTTTTGGGAGGCTTTGGAAATACCCCCTTTGATTAGAGTCTATAATGTAAGGTGGCTAACAGAAACTTTTTGCTTCTGTAATTTCTAACGGTCACAAAAAGTCAGTTAAACATCTTAGAATCTTCAGAAAGTCAGTTAGAACTTAAAGCTATAAATAGAGGTGAAGTTCCAACTGATGGGGCTTTTGCCTTCTGGCTTTCACTGTGTCTGGAGGCTTTTGCTTTGGCTTAACCTGTTGGCTCTGGCCTAATTGCTTCGGCCTTGGCCTGTGCTTATTTTGTCTTGGGGAAATTTTGACATATCTCATTTCTCTAGACCTCTCCTTGATCTCCCATCTCCATCCCTCCCCTTCCCTGAATTTCCTTTGGGTCCTGGTGGAAGGGAGGGTTTTTTGATTAGACATTGTGGGTTTAGTTTCTATAGGCTAGTAGAATATTCAAAAATAAGTTATCCCTAGTTTTAATGTCTTGCTAAAGACTTTACTTAAAAGGCAGTCAAATCTTCCTGACTGGGAGAGCCAGACTCTCTCAGTCTAAACCTCTCCGAAAAACATCTCCCACCATCACCCTCTCCCTAACTGCAGTTAGAAAACCCTAAAACGCTCTCCCCTTCTGATTGACCCTGGTATTAATAAATCCCCTTGTTACCTATTCAAACCCTTTGGTGAATCATTGTGTCAAAAATTAAGACAAGGGCTCAAGGGGAAAGAATCATTTTCTTTTATTTCTTGAAAGAATTGGGCATCCATCTTGGCAAGAAGTACCTACCCAAGGACTTCCTCCAACCAATAATTTGACTGGCAGGAGGGGCCCTCTTGACTCCTCCCTCAGGAGACTTTTAAACTAATGACAGGAACCTTCCAAGCAAAATCTAAATATTTCTTATTGGCCCTAATTTCCTCCCTGTACCCTCAGTCTCGAGCCTCTGAGAATAAACCTGTTTGAGCTGCCCACTCCTATATACCCCATTTCCCTTATCTCCTTTATAGCTTCCCTTACCTTCATTCCTCCTCCAATTACCTTATAAACACCCTATACCCCTATTATCCTTCCTCACACCCAAATTGCGTTTCTTTGACTCACTCAGATTACCTTATTTACTTATTTTTGATAACAAGTCACACAGCAAGATATTCCCTTTCTGGAGGGGACTACCTTTTTTGGAAATCAGAATTTGATGAATTTGCAAAACAGAAGGCAGCCATTAATAAGAAACAGGATATCAGAGTTACTAAAGAAATGTTACTTGGAAAAGATAAATGGGAATTACATGCTGCTCGGATTAATTTACCTATAGAAGCTCTAATTCAATGTACAAAGTGTGCCTTAGAGGCATGGAAAAGAATCCCAGTAACTAAGAAACTATCCACAGGTTTGGGGATATTAGACAAGGTCCAGAGGAAATATATACAGATTTTATAAAAAGATTAAATCAGGAAGTAAAAAAGTCCATAATTCATGAAGATACTGCTCAGATAATAATCAGAAATCTTGTGTACAACAATGCTAATAAGGTGTGTCAGAGCATGCTTCAAAATGTTAAACAATCTGGGACTATTAATGATTATATTAAAGCTTGTGAGAACTTTACCTCAGCATATATGCAGGTTACAGCCATCGCAGCAGCCCTGAAAGGAAAAACATATTCTGAAATAATTAAGGGCTCAAAAGCTGTACAAAACTCTTTTTCCAATGCCCCTAATTCTTTGTGTCCCAGATGTGAGAAAGATTGCCACTGGAAGAAGATTGCAATTCTAAATTCCATTGAAATGGTTACAGGTTACCTAATAAGAGATTTCAGGGAAGATGGAAAGGAGACCCACCAATGACCAAATTTAATCCAAGAATTCATCCTAGCTTAGCCAGTTCCTTGCTAGAGTTAACCAATTTCCTGAATAATAAACTTTCTTTTTTCTCCAGATTTCTTTAGATATGTAAGATGTGATTATTGATATTTTGATAGGATGTCTTATATTTGCTAGACTATGCATGAAATGCCCAGGAAATATGCCTTTGATCAGTCTGTGTTTCTATATGTTGTGTTTATGTGTCTATGATGTTTGTAATTTAAGTTTTATGGTTTTGTTTTTTATGATCAAAATGGAATTTTGGAGAAAATAAATCTCTCTCTTTCTCATTCATTCCAGAGGAATGGGAAAGACAGACAGAGGAGTTTGAGAAATTCAGAAAAATAGCATCTCTAATGGATTTTTGAGTGTTTTAAACTCTAAGAGAATTTAATTGATTAAAAGAAACAATATTCTCTGCTCTCATTAAGGCGAGAATCAACTTGATAATTTGTCTATATTTCTTCTTCCATTTCTTACTGGCCATAAGAAAGGGAACACAAATCATAAGACAAAAACAGGGGACAAATTTGATCCCACCACCAAATTCTATCAACAGGTTAAATACTGAGATGTATATTTAAACAAAATTGCCAAGGATTCTAAAACTTATTCAGACAGAAAATTAATTCCAATACTCTACAAATTATTTGACAAAATAGGCAAAGAAATAATCTTACCAAATTATTTTTATGACATAAAAATGGTACTGATCCCCAAGTCTGGAAGACCAAAAATAGAGAAAGAAAACTGTAGACAAATATCCTTAATGAACATAGATGCAAAAATAATAAATAAAATAGTAGCTAAAAGACTACAGTAAGTTATCACAAGGATTATTCACTTGACCAGGTGGGATTTATACCACGGAGGCAAGGCTAGTTCATTATTAGGAAAAACATATGCATAATTAACCAAATCAACAACCAAACTAATAGAAATCACATGATTATCACAATAGATGCAGAAAAAAAACCTTTGACAAAATATAGCATGTATGTTTAGAATCAATATTTCTTCTTTTTCTAAAGTACCTTTTAGCTTCCTTCCTTATATCTTTTAACTAAATGTATTTTTCCTTCAGCTGTGTTTGAGATCACAATTGCTACTCATGGTTTTATTTTTTTTACTTCAGATAATACACAATAAAATCTGCTCTAGAATATTATCTTACTCTGTATGTATATTTACTCTCAAATGTATTTCTTGTAAATTATATATTGTAGGATTCTGGTTTTTAAATCACTCTGCTATATACTTCTGTTTTATGGGTGAGTTCATCCTATTCACATTCAAGGTTAAGATTATCAACTCTCTATTCCCCTCCATCTTATTTTCCTTTTAGATTCTGCTCTTTTTGCTTCCTTTCACTATGTCCCTCCTCATATGTATTTTGATTTTAATAACTACTCTTTACTTCCCCCTCTCTTCTATTACTACTGGCCCTATATTAGTCCCATCCTAATTCTCTCTAGGGTCACATGTTATTCTATATCCAAATAAGTGTGATGGTTATTCTCTCTGAGCCAATTATGATAACAGAAATGTGAAAGCATTGCCTGTCAACATTATCTTCCTTCCCTCCACTGTAATAGTTTTTTGTGTCTACTTAGGTAATATAATTTACTCCATTTTACCTCTCCCTTCCATTTTTTCCCAAAGTAATATTCCTTTTCACACCTTCCCTAGTTTTTTGCATATTGGATATTCCCAAACACCTTTCTCCCATGTCCTCTGTCTAAAGAATACCACTTCTAACTGGTCTAAGACTGGAATAAAAATTCTTTTTATGTCAGAACACAGACAGTTTGATATTATCAAATCACTTAAAATTTCTCTTTGTTATTTGACTTTTTAAGATTCTCTTGGAACTTATATTTAGACATTTTTTCTATGGTCTTTTCATCAGAATTGCTTGGAAATCTTCAATTTTATTAACTGATCATTTTTCCCATGAAGGAATATACTTAGGTTTTCTGAGTAAGTGATTTTGAATTGTAAACCTAGCTTTTTATGCCTTCTGATACATCATATTTGAAGAATTCCAGTTTTTTAATGTAAAGGTTACTAAGTCCTGTATAATCCTGACTTTAGCTCGATGGTATTTGAATTGTTTCTTTCTGGGTATTAACAGTATTTTTTTTTGGCTTGGGTGCTCTAGCATTTAGCTATAATATTCCAGGGAGTAAGGTCATTAGGGGACTTTTCTTTTATAATTTCTTGTATTCTGGTGTCCAGGATTTTTTAACTCTCCTGGATTTGTTTTCCAGGACAATTGACTTTTCAATGAAATAATTTACTTTTTCTTTTTTAAAAAATTAAATTCTATTTTGTTTTATTGCTTCTTGATGTTTTATGAAGTCATTAGCTTCTAGCTGCCCAGTTCCATTTTTAAATAATAATTTTCTTCTATAAGAAAGGGAATAAAGCAGGATTTAAAGGGGGTAATATGATGGAAGGCAATACACAGTTAGTAATCATAACTCTGTAAATGGGATGAACTCATCCATTAAACAGAAATGGATAGCAGAGTGGATTAAAAACAAGAATGCTACTATATAATGTTTACAAGAAACATATTTGAGGCAGGATGACACACACAGATTCAAGGTGAAAGGCTGGAGCAGAATTTATTATACTCACCTAAAGTAAAAAAAAAAAAAAAAAAAAAAGCAGGAGTAGCAATCATGATACCTGGCAAAGCTAAACTAGAAATTGATCTGATTAAGAGAGATGAGGAAGGAAATTACATTCTGTTAAAGGGTATTACAAACAATGAAATAATATTATTACTAGATATTTATGCACCAAATGGCATAGTATCTAGATTTCTAAAGGAAAAATTAAAGAAGATCAATGAGGAAATCAATAGTAAGACTATATTAGTGGGAGATCACAAGTTTCCTCTTATAAAATTAGATAATTTGACCAAAAATAAATAAGAAGTAAAGGAAGTGAATGAAATGCTAGAAAAATTAGAGTTATAGATAGCTAGAGAAAACTAAATTGGAATAAAAAGGAAAATACTGTCTTCTCAGGAGTACATGGTACATATACAAAGATTAACCATGTCTGAGGGCATAGAAATATTGCAAACAAATAAAGAAAAGCAGAAATAATAAATGTCATTTTTTCAGATCATAATGCAATAAAAATTATAATTAACAAGTGTCCATTAAAAGGTAAATTTAAAATTAATTGGAAACTAAATAATCTAATTCTTCAAAACTGTCAGGTCAAAAAAGAAATAATGGAAATAAATTATGGACTTTATTAAAGATAATGACAATGAGGAAACATCATATCAAAACCTATGGGATATACCTTTGAGAATACAAAAGTAGTATTCAGGGTAAAATTTATATCTCTGAGGGCCTATATCAACAATATAAAGAGGGAGAAGATCAATGAATTGGGCTTGCAACATAAAAAATTAGAAAAAGAACAAATTTAAAAACCCCAGATAAAAACTGAATTGGAAATCCCAAAAAATTAAAGAAGAAATTAGTAAAATTTAAAATAAAAAAACTATTGATTAATTGATTAATTAAAAAGACTAGGAGTTGGTACTTTCAAAAAAACAAACAAAATATAGATAAAATACCGGTTAATTTAATAAAAAAGAAAGAAGATAATCAAATTAACTGTATCAAAGATTAAAGGGGTGATCTCACATCTAATGAAGATGAAATTAAGGTAATTATTAAGAACTATTTTTCCCAATTATGTAGCAATAAATATGACAATCTAGATGAAATGGGTGAATAGTTACAACAACATAAATTTCCTAGATAAACAAAAGATGAAATAGAATACTTAAAGAATCCCATCTCAGAAAAAAGAAATTGAACAAGCCATCAAGGGTCTCCCTAAGAAAAAATCCCAAGGGCCAGATAGATTCACAAGTGAATTCCATCAAATATTAAAGGAAAATTAATCCCAGTACTATAACAATTATTTGACAAAATAAGGAAAGAAGGAGCCTTACCAAATTGTTTTTATGATACAAATATAGTATTGATTCCAAAACTAGACAGACCAGAAACAAAGAAGAAATTTATAGAACATACAGACCAATTCCCTTATTGAACAATACATACAAAAATCTTAAATATAATACTAGCAAAAAGGCTACAGTAAGTTATCATAATGACTATACACTAGGACAAAGTAGGATTTATACTAGGAATGTAAAGATGGATTAATATTAGCAAAACCATCCACATAATTGACCATATCAATAATCAAACCAAAAGAAATCACATGATTATCTCAATAAATGCAGAAAAAGCCTTTGATAAAATGTGACATCCATTCCTATTGAAAATACTAGAAACTATAGAAACAGAAGGGTCATTCCTCAAAATAATAAACTTTATATACTTAAAAGTATTAGCAAGTATCATCTGTAATGTGGACAAGTTAGAAGCCTTCCAAATAAGATCAGGAGTGAAGCAAGGATACCCATGATCATTTCTATTATTTAATATTCTACTCAAAAACTAGCAGTAGTAATTAGAAAAGAAAAAGAAAAATCAAGGGATTGAAGCAGGGAATGAGGAATCTAAACTATGATTCTTTGAAGATAATATGATGGTATACTTAAAGAATCCTAGAAAAATCAACTAAAAGACTAGTGGAAATAATTAACAGCTATAGCTAATTTGCAGTGTACAAGATAAACCCACATAAATCATCAGCATTTCAATATATTTACAAAAAAATTCAGCAGCAGGAATTAGAAAGAGAAACTCAATTTAAAATCACAATAAACACAAAATATTTAGGAATTTATCTACCAAGATAAACACTAGAATTTTATGAACACAACTACAAAACTCTTTTTACACAATTAAAACTAAATTTAAATAACTGGAAAACGATAATTGCTCATGGGCTCGTTGAGCTAACATAACAAAAATTAAAATCTCACCCAAATTATTCTACATATTCCATACCATATCTATCAATATACCAAAAACTTTTTTACTGAATGAGAAAAAATTATAACAAATTTCATCTGGAAGAACAAGAGATTATATCAAGGGATATAATGGGGAAAAAAAGTGAAGGATGGGGGCCAGCAGTACCAGATCTTCAAATGTGGTTACCAAAACAATATGGTACTGGCTAAGAGACGTACGAGTGGATCAATGGAATAGACTAGGGATAAACAATGTCAGCAAGCTAGTGTTTCATAAACCCAAAGATCCCATCTTTTCGGAAAAGAACTCACTATTTGACAAAAACTGCTGGGAAAATTGGAAAACAGTATGGAAAAAATTAGGTTTAAATCAACATCTTATACCCTATACCAAAAAATTTCAAAATGGATATTTGACTTAAATATAAAGAGTGAAATCATAAATAAATTAGGTGAACTTATAATAGTATACCTGTCATATCTATGGAAAAGGAAGGAATTTAAGAGCAAGCAAGAGACAGAGAACATTATAAAATGTAAAATGAATGACTTTGATTACATCTAATTAAAAAGGTTCTATAAAGACAAAACCAATGCAACCAAAATTAGAAGGAAAGCAACAAACTGAGTGAACATTTTTATAACAAAACTTTCTGACAAAGGTTTAATTTTCAAATGTATAATATTCCAAATATGAACAAAATCAATTTTACAAAAAAATCAAACCATTCCCCAATCTACAAATGATCAAGGGAAATGAATAAGCAGTGTTCACATGATGAAATCAGAACTATCAATAAGCATATGAAAAACTGTTCTAAATCCCTCCTGATTACAGAAAATCAAATTAAAACCTTACACCTATCAAACTGGCCAATAGGGCAGCAAAGGAAAGTGATAAGTGTTAAAGGTGATGTGGCAAAAATGGAACACTGCTGGTGGAATTGTGAATTGGTCCAACTATTCTGGATGGCAATTTGGAACTATGCCCAAAGAGCTTTAAAAGAAAGCCTGCCCTTTGACCCAGCCCTACCACTGCTGGGTTTGTACCCCAAAGAGATAATAAGGAAAGCAACATGGACAAAAATATGTATAGCCATGCCCTTTGTGGTGGGAAAAAATTGGAAATGAGGTGGTGTCCATGGATTGGGGAATGGCTGAATAAATTGTGGTATCTGATGGTGATGGAATACTATTGTGCTGCAAGGAATAATGAACTTGAGGATTTCTATGTGAACTAGAAAGACCTCCAGGAATTGATGCAAGTGAAAGGAACAGAACAGGGAAGACATTTTACCCAGAGACTAATACACTGTGGCACAATTGATTGTAATAGACCTTTCTACTAGCAGCAGTGCAATAACCCAGGATAGTACAGAGGAACTTATGAGAAAGAATGTCATCCACATCCAGAAAAAGAACTCTTGGAAACAGAATGCAGAAGAAAAACATGATCGATCATGTGGTTCAATAATGATATGATTAGGGTTTTAATGTTAAAATATCACTCCTGTAAATACGAATGACATGAAAATAGGTTTTGAACAATGATGCACATATAACTCAGTGGAATTGGTTCTCAGCTCTGGGATGGCAGGAGTAAGAGGAGGGGGGAATTATGAATCATGTAACCATGGAAAATATTCTAAATAGAAAAAAAGGAGTAGGGAAACTAGGGAAGAGAGAAGGAAAACATAATAAAATAATATAAGGTTGAGGTTTTCAGAAACAAAGTTAGAATCATAAGTTGTGAGAATATACAACAGGTAGTAGAGATGTTTGTGATTTAAAAGTCAACTATATTATTCATATTTGGAAAGAAACCAATTTTTACCAATTTATTCTTAATTATCTAAATTATCAATCTATTTTTGACAGTTTGATATGAGATGTGTGTCTGTAAAGGGAATTTCCTATGATGACATTGAGAAACTATTGTTTGGCAAGAGTGAATAAGGATAGACAAAAAATAATTTGTATAAAAGATAAGAGATATAGAAAAAATTATGTAGAGTCTAAGAATTCTCTCGATGTTGAATTAAAAAGGAAAATATAGGGAGTGGAGATGTCAGAGAACTTACACAGAACCACCTGATCAACACCAAATTAATATGAAAAAAATGATAAATTTCCTCAAAACCAATTGTGGAGTAGCATAACTCTCAAAAAGACAGGATGTGATAATCTTTTCATTACAAATCAACTTAGAAGGCCCATAAGAGGTATATATTGTACTAGGTTGGAACTGGAGCACAAAGCAGTTTGGCAAGGCAATGCCAATCTGTTCAATCTGAGGTGGCACTTCAGCATTGTTTTCATTTCCATTTCTCTAATCAGGAGTGATTTAGAACACTTTTTCATGTTATTATTGATAATTTTGATTTCTTCATCTGAAAACTACCTATTCATATCCCTTTACCATTGGTTGATTGGGGAATGGATTGATTTTTTGTAAATTTGACTTAGTTTCTTATATATTTGGGAATGAAGTCAATGTCTATTGAAATAAGATTGTTCCTAAATTGGGGAGAGGAAGGCAGGGAAATTTGTTTTGCACAAAGATATCAATGAAATTTATTATGTAATACCAGTGGTTTTTTGTAAGGCAAAGAAGAAAAGGGGGTTCTTTGTTTAATACTATCTACCTCAATATAGTTGCTAAAGTCAATATCTGGAGTTAATTTGGGAGAAAAGGAATCTTTATCTACTTCTTCCACACTTCCTTCCCTTATTCATTTCTTTCTTCCTTCTGTATCTCCATTTTCCTTCATTTTTTCCTCTTCTCTCCCTCTCTTCTTTTTTTCCTTCTTTCCTTCCTTTCTTTTATCTTCCTTTCTATTAGGTGAAATTTTCAGAAGAAATTTGGAGGAATCCCAAGGGATAAGAATATGCCACAAGTAAAACTAAAAGCCACACATCTTCTTTAAATAGTAACTATATTACTCATATTTTTGCAAACTAATTTCTGCTTGTTTACTTTTAATGAGTTCTTTGGAATCTGTATATTTGGTAATCTTAGGTTAAGTCTTCATTTTTTCCGTCCTCCCTTCCTTCCTCCCTCCCTCCCTCCCTTCCTTCCTCCCTCCCTCCCTCCCTTCC
>NC_058133.1:303446066-303462967 GCF_016433145.1 Gracilinanus agilis
TATATATATATATATATATATATATATATATCCTTTGATGCAGCAACAACTTTATTTACTCTTTCTCCCAAAGAGACCATTGATAAGGGAAAATAATATATATGTACAAAAATATTTTAGCAGATCTTTTTACTGATATTAGAAACTGAGGGATTGTCTCTCACTTTGGAAAGTGGCTGAACAAGTACATGATTTTATAGGAAGTACTATTGTGCCATAAGAAATTAATAAAATGAGTACAAATTGATTTAACTCCATTTGAGAAATTAGACCTTGTTCAGAGGTTTTTGTTTTAAAGATGTTTTTCTAAATGTGTCACTTCCCTTTTAATTTTGGTTGCATTGGATTTGTTTGTACAAAATCTTTTTAATTTAATGTAATCGATCAAAATTATTCATTTTATATTTTGTAATATTCTCTGTCTCTAGCTTGGTTTTAAAATTTTTCCATTCCCATAGATCTCACAGTTAAATTATTCTACATTCACCTAATTTACTTACACATTTCTTCTTTACATTTAAGTCATTTACCCATTCTGAATTTATGTTAGTATAGGGAGTGAGATGTTGATCTAACCTTCATCTCTTCCAAACTGTCTTCCAATTTTCCTACAAGATTTTGCCAAATAGTGGGTTCTTGTCCCAAAAGGTGGGATTTTGGGTTTATTGTACACTATATTGCTGAGGACATTTACCCAAATTCTATTCCTTTGCTCCTCCCTTCTATCTCTTAGCAAGTACCATATTGTTTTGATGACCAATACTTTTTAATACAGTTTAAAATCTGACGCTGCTATCTGGTACCTATCCCTCACATTATTTTTTTTAATTTCCATTGCTATTCTTGATCTTTTGTTCTTCCATATGAACTTTGTTACATTTTTTTCTAATTCAATAAAAATGTTTCTTGGTAGTTGGAGAGATTTGGCACTGAATAAGTAACTTAATTTGGGTAGGTTTGTCACTCATATTATGTTAGTTCACCTAACCAATGAGCAATTAGTGTTTTTCCAATTATTTAGAACTAGTTTTAATTGTGTGGAAAGTGTTTTGTAGTTGTGTTCATATAATTCCTGTGTTTATCTTGGCAAATAGATTCTTAAATATTTTATATTGTCTAGGGTGATTTAAAATGAAATGTCTCTTTCTAACTCTTGCTGCTGAATTTTGTTGGAAATATATAGAAATACTATTTTATGTGGGTTTATTTTGTGTCCTGCAACATTCCTATAGTTGTTGATTATTTTCATTAGTTTTTTGGTTGAATGTCTAGGATTCTTTAAGTAGACCATCATATCATCTGCAAAGAGTGATAGTTTAGTATCCTCATTGCCTATTTTAATCCCTTCAATTCCCTTTTATTCTTTAATTGCTATAGCTAGTGCAATGTGAAATATTAGAGGTGATAATGGGCATCTTTGCTTCACTTTTTTTGTCTTAAAATTTTTTATTTAATTAATTAATTTAGAATATTTTTCCATGTTTACAGGATTCATGTTCTTTCTCTCCCCTCCTCCCACCACCATCTCATAGCAAACATGCAATTACATTGTGTTTTACATGTGTCATTAATCAAGGCACATTTCTATATTATTAATATTTTTATCAGGGTGATCATTTAGAGTCTACATCCCCAATCATATCCCCATTAACCTGTGTGATCAAGCAGTTGTTTTTCTTCTATGTTTCTACTCCCACAGTTCTTTCTCTTGATTTGGATAGTGTTCTTTCTCTTTAGTCCCTCAGAATTGTAAGGGTTCATTGCATTGCTGGTAGTAGAGAAGTCCATTACATTCGATTGTACCATGGTGTATCCATCTCTGTGTATAATGTTCTCCTCGTTGTGCTCCTTTCATTCTCCATCAATGCATGGAGGTCATTCAAGTTCATATGGAATTCCTCCAGTTCATTATTTCTTTTAGTGCAATACTATTCCATCACCAACATATACCACAATTTGTTCAAACATTTGCCAATTGAAGGGCATCCCCACATTTTCCAGTTTTTTGGCACCAGAATGAGTGAGACTGAATATTTTTGTAGAAGTATTTTCCTTATTGTCTCTTTGGGGTATAAACTCAGCAGTGTTATGGCTGCATGAAAGATCAGTGTTCCTGTGCCCTTTGGGCACAGTTCCAAATTGCCATCCATAATAGTTAGGTCAATTCATAACTCCACTAACAATTTATTAAGGTCACAATTTTGCCACACCCTCCACAACATTTATTACTTTCCTTTGCTGTCATGTTAGTCAATCTGCTAGGTTTGGGGTGATACTTCAGAATTCTTTTGATTTTCATTTCTCTAATTATTAGAGATTTAGAACACTTTTTCATGTGCTTATTAATTTTATTAATTTCTTCATCTGAAAATTGCCTATTCATGTCCTTTGTCCATTTATCAATTGGGCGATGGCTTGCTTTCTGGATAATTGATTTAGCTCCTGACAAATTTGAGTTATTAGACCTTTGTCAGAGGTTTTTGTTATAAAGATTTTCCCCAGTTTGTTGCTTCCCTTCTAATTTTGATTACATTGATTTTTTTTTGTAATTTAATGTAATCAAAATTATTTATTTTGCATTATGTAATATTTTCTAACACTTGCTTGGTCTTAAAATCTTTCCTTTCCCATAGATCTGACAGGATTACTATTCTATTTTCACTTGATTTACTTATAATTTCCTTTTTCATATTCAAGTCATTCACCCATTCTGAATTTATCTTGTCGTAGAGTGTAACATGGTGATCTCAACCTAATCTCTCCCATATTGTTTTTTTGTTTGTTTGTTTTAAACCCTTAACTTCTGTGTATTGACTTATAGATGGAAGATTGGTAAAGGTAGGCAATGGGGGTCAAGTGACTTGTCCTGGGTCACATAGCTGGGAAGTGTCTGAGGCCGGATTTGAACCTAGGACCTCCTGTCTCTAGGCCTGGCTCTCAATCCACTGAGCCACCCAGCTGCCCCTCTCCCATATTGTTTTACAATTTTCACAGCAGTTTTTTATCAAATAGTAGGTATTTTGTCACAAAAGCTGGGCTCTTTGGCGTTATCATACAGTGTCTTGTTGAGGTCATTTACCCTAAGTCTATTCCACTGATCCTCTCTTCTATCTCATAACCAATGCCATATTGTTTTGATGACAACTGCTTTATAGTACAGTTTAAGATCTGATATTGCTAGACCTCCCTGCTTTACATTTTTTTTATTATTTCCCTTTATATTCTTGATCTTTTGTTCCTCCAAATGAGCTTTCTTATAGTTTTTTCTAATCCAGTAAAAAAGTTTCTTGGCAGTTTGATAGGTATGGCACAAAACAAATAAATTCGTTTGGGTAGGGTTGTCATTCATATTATATTAGCTCATCCTACCCATGAACAATTAATGTTTTCCCAATTATTTAAATATAATTTTAATTGTGTGGAAAGTGTTTTGTAGTTTTGTTCATATAGTTCCTGTGCTTGTCTTGGCAGATAGATTCCTAAATATTTTATATTATCTAGAGTGATTTTAAATGGAATTTCTCATTCTAACACTTGGTGATGAATTGTGATGGAAATATATAGAAATGATTCATGTGTATTTATTTTGTAACCTGCAACTTTGCTAAAGTTGTTGATTATTTCTTCTAGCTTTTTGGGTGATTCTCTAAGATTCTTTAAGTAGACCATCATATCATCTGCAAAGAGTGATAACTTTGTCTCCTTATTGCCTGTTTAAGACCTTCAATTGCCATTTTTTCTCTAATTGCTACTACTAGCTTTTCTAACACAATGTTAAATAATAGAGGTGATAATGGGCATCCTTGTTTCACTTCTGATCTTATTGGGAAGGCTTCTAACTTATCCCCATTGCAGATGATACCAGCTGATGGTTTTAAATATATACTGTTTATTATTTTTAGGAAAGGCCCATCTATTCCTATACTTTCTTATATTTCAATAGGAATGAGTGTTGCATTTTGTTAAAGACTTTTTCTGCATCTATTGAGATAATCATGTGATCTCTGTAGGTTTGGTTGTTGATATGGCCAATTATGAGAACGGTTTTCCTAATATTAAAACATCCTTGCATTACACATATAAATACCAATCATAGGGAAAAATCCTTGTGATCATTTGCTGGAGTCTTTTTGCTAGTATTCTATTTAAGATTTTTGCATCTATGTTCATTAGGGAGATTGATTTGTATTTTTCTTTCTCTGTTTTTGGTCTCCCTGGTTTTGGAATCAGCTCCATTTTTGTGTCATAAAAGGAATTTGATAAAACTCCTTCTTTGCTTATTTTGTCTAATAGTTTGTATAGTATTGTAATTAGTTGTTCTTTAAATGCTTGATGGAATTCACTTGTGAATCCATCTGGCCCAGGGGATTTTTTCTTAGGACTTCCTTAATAGCTTATCCAATTTCTTTTTCTGAAATAAAGATTGTTGAAGTATTCTATTTCCTCTTTTGTTAACCTAAGTAATTTATATTTTGGTAAATATTCATTTATTTCACCCAGATTGTCTTACTTATTGTTATATAATTGGACAAAATAGTTCTTAATTATTACCTTAATTTCCTCTTCATTAGAAGTGAAGGTACCCTTTTCATCTTTGGTACTGCTCACTTGATTTTCTCCTTTCTTTTTTTATTAGATTAACCTGTAATTTTATCTTTTTTATTTGTTTTTTAAGTGCTAGCTCTTAGCCTTATTTATTAGTTCAATAGTTCTTTACTTTTAATTTTATTAATTCCCCCTTTGATTTTTATGATTTCTGATTTAGTTTTTATTCAGTAATTTTAAATTCGTTCTCTTTATAGTGTTTTGTTTTTTTACAGTTGCATGTTCTATTCATTTTCCTATTTCCTCTCTGATTTGTTGATAAATGCATTCAGGTATATAAATTTCCCCTTGAGTACTGCATTCCATAGATTTTCATAAGGTGTTTTCCCATTGTCATTCTCTCCAATGAAATCAATAATTGTTTCCTTGATTTGTTCTTTCACCCACCAGTATTGAAGAATTATATTATTTAGTTTCCAATTAATTTTAAATCTGCCTTTCTACAAGCCCTTATTAATTATGAGTTTTTGCCAGGAGCCATCAAACCCACCCTGTATGACATGGTCTCATGGGGGACCTTGAAGGCTGTAAAACAACCTCAGGAAGAATGGAAATACCAACTCAGATTCCCCAGTGTGACCCCTCTCTTACTAACACACTATATTATTGGAATTATGATGATCAATAACACTAAACAACCCCAGGAATATAGAGAGTAATAGTTGAAGGCTGCATAGGGCTTCTATAGTCTCCCAGGAAAACCCCACCCTTACATGTATGATATACATATTTCCCTAAAAATAACTTCATAATAATCTGGCAGATAATGAGTTAATGTTAAATATTTTACAACCTCAACAAAACTGTACTTGGATTCTTTACTTCCAAACATAGGAGTTGCATAATAACAGGTCAGGACTGCTTCCAACCTTCTCCTGCTTCCTGATCTAGAATTTTAACACAAGAAAGACAATGAATGAAAAACAGAGAGTCCCCTTCTCTGGGAAAAGTTTATATGTCCCACTCACTGGACTGTTTTGATAACCCCTCAGGCTAGTCAACACACCAAACATACCTTTGAAAAATATTGAAAAATGAAAGGCTGTTACTGGAATGATACTTGGATCAGGTTATAGTTATTGTATCTTTTGAAATCTGAATAATTGCGTAATTGGTTATTGTAGCGAATCACTATTGATTAATTATGTAACTGAATAGAGCAACGAATAATCATTCTTAACTTAATTGGTTATAATGTAATTAACTATTATACTTAGTTTAAATGCATGTTCTACACCTCATGGATGGGTGGAAAATATAATTTATAACCCACTTACCCTATGATAAATGTTTCTTGCAAAAGGTTTACATATTTTGTTTAATCAAAGAAAATAGAATAATTATGGAATGACAATCAAATAATTTTGCAATTTAATAAAAGTTAATGTATGACAATCCATTATCTACAAGAAAAAAATGGATTTTTGTATGTGTAATCTAAAAAGTACAAACAATAAATTTAGCCCAAGAAGAGCAGAGTAATCTCAGAGAGGGGTCACACTGGGGAATCTGAGTGGGTATAGCCATCCTTCCTGAGGCTTTATGGTCCCACCCGTGACCATGTCATACAAGGTGGGTTTGATGGATCCAGGCAATTTTTATTGCCTTATGGTCTAAAAAACTTAAATTGATTTTTCTGCTTTCCTACATTTGTTTGATATGTTTTTTAACCCTTAACTTCTGTATATTGGCTTCTTGGTGGAAGAGTGGTAAGGGTAGGCAATGGGGGGTCAAGTGACTTGCCCAGGGTCACACAGCTGGGAAGTGTCTGAGGCCAGATTTGAACTTAGGACCTCCCGTCTCTAGGCCTGACTCTCAATCCACTGAGCTACCCAGCTGCCCCCTGTTTGATATGTTTTTATATTCTAGGAAATGGTCAATCTTTTTATATGTGTCATGTGCTGCTGTAAAGAAGGTATATTCCTTTTTATCCCTATTTATTTTTCTCCAGATATCAGTAAGTTCTATTTTTTCTAACATTTCATTTACTTTCTTTACTTCTTATTTATTTTTAGTTTAATTCATTTAGTTCTGATAGAGAAAGGTTGAAGTCCCTCACTAGTATGGTTTCTATTTCCTCCTTCAGCTCCTTTAGTTTCTCCTTTAGAAACCTGAATGCTATACAATTTCATGCATATATTTTTAGTACTGCTATTTCTTCATTATTTATATTGCCTTTCATCAAGATGTAATTACCTTTATTATCTCTTTTAATGATATCAGTTTTTGGTTTAGCTTTGTCTGATATCATAATTGCTACTTCTGCCTTCTTTATCTCAGTTTCAGCTCAATAAATTCTGCTCTACCCTCTTACCTTTACCCTGTGTATGTCTACCTGACTGAAGTGTTTTTCTTGTAGACAATGTACAGTAGAATTCTGTTTTTCAATCCATTCTGCTATCTTCTTCCTTTTTATTGGTAAGTTCATGCCATTCACATTCACAGTTATGATTACTGTTTCTGTATTCCCCTCCATTTTGACTTCCTCCTTTCATTTTGCCTTTTCTCTTATCCCTCTTACCCTCTTCTGAACTTTTCACTTTTAGTCAGTCTTACCTCTTTCCCCTCAATAATGATACTCCCCTTTTCACCTCCTACCTTCTTATTAATACATCTCTCATGATAGTGTCTTTTAAACAACCCCTCAACCTCTCTCTCCCTTGTATTGCTCCCCTTACCACCAGCCTGTTTGTTACCCTCCTACTATTCTAAAGCTCACAATATAATACTCTGCCCCAATGTATCTGATTGTTCTTCCCTCTCTGAGTCAGTTTCAATGTGTGTAAGATTTAAGTATTATTTGTTGTCAACCTCCTCCTCTCTTCCATTATATTGATCTTCTCCCCCTCCTCCCATGTGCTTCTTTATGAAATATGTAATTACCTGACTTTATCTCTTTTCCATTTCTCTTAGTATTATCATCCTTTTTAACCCTACTTTTTTATGTTTTTTGACATATCATCCTATACAGTTTGTCATTGTACCCTCTAAATATACTTCTTCTAGCTACCCTGAGGATAATAGAAAATTGTTAAAGGGTTACCAATATTATCTTTTCCTATTCAAATACAAATAATTTGAACTTATTGGGTCCCTTAAAAATTTTTGTTTTTTTACCCTTCCTTAATTACCTTTGTTTTGAGTTTTGAGTGATTGTTTTGAGTTCTGATTTGGGGCCCCGAATTTTCAGCTTAAGTCAGGTGTTTTCCTTAGGAACACTGGGAAGTCTTCTATTTCATTAAATTACCATACTTTCTCCTGAAAGTGTATATTCTGCTGGGTAATTTATTCTTGGTTATAGATCCTGTTCCCTTGCTTTCCAGACTATTGTCATCCATGCCTTCTAGTCCTTCATTGTGTATGCAGCCAGTTCCCATGTTATCCTAACCGTGACACCATGATATTTTTATGGTTTCTTTTTAGCAAATTGTGGTATCTTTTCTTTGCTCTGGTAGTTCTTGAACTTGGCTGTAACATTCCTGGGTGTTGTCAATTGAGGATTTAATGCTGGAGGTGATCTGTGGATTTTTTCCATCTCTACTTTACCTTCTTGTTAAAAAATGTTGAGGCAGTTTTCTTGGATAATTTCTTGTAGAATTATGCCTAGGCTTATTCTTTTGCCATGATTTTCTGGTAGTCCAATCATTCTTAACCAAGTCTCTCCTGGATCTATTTTCCATGTCTGTTGTTTTGTTGATGAGAGATGTTTCATATTTCCCACAACATTTTCATTCTTTAATTTTGCTTTATAGACTCTTGCTGCCTTCTGAAGTCATTTGCTTCTTGTTGTTCAATTCTAATTTTTAAAGACTGAATTTCATCCATAGTTTTTTGGTCACCCTCCTTTTGGTATGTTTTTCTTTGTAGGTCATCTTTGACTTTCTTTGCCTCATTTTTAAGCTGGTCAAGTCTGGCTTTTAAGACACTATCTTCTAGTTTTAGTTCATGTGCCTTTATTTCCAGATGGCCTATTTTGCTTTTTACATTTCCCTCCTAATTTTCTTCAGCATCTCTTAATTGTTTTTCTTAATTGTGTTTGAGTTCTTCCAAAACTTGGGGACAATTTGCTGCAGTTCCTGAGTTTTTGCTTAATGTTCCTTGGTCCTCCTCTGTTCCATTTGTTCTTTGTTCATTACCTGGATAGAAGCTGTTATTTGTAATTTCTCTTTTCTTTTTTTGTTGTTTATTCTTATTTTTTCCTTCTTTCTGCCAGTCATTGGCTGTATTCAGGGTCCTCTGTTAATTTTTTGGAACTGTGGTTTTGAGCTATTCTTTCCTGAAGGGACTTCTTCTTTGCTCTGCTAATTAATTGGATTAGGTAGATAGAACTAACCTGTTGTATTAATGAGTCCTGAGGCCAGAACTTCCCTAGCTGCCAGCTGATGCTGAATGTGAAGGTGAGGGTTTGGAGATTGAAGGTAGTTAGCCTCATCCTCCTCTCTATTCCCTGCCAACTGCCAGGTTAGAGCCTTAAATTTCCTGTGGTGGTACTGAGGTGCTCTGTTGTGGTTACAGCCTCTACTCTGGGATCCCAGGGGGCTAGATTATTACTGTGGGTCACACTGTGATAGGTCAGGGAGGAAAGTTGGAGATTGAGCTTCCCTGCCCTCTGAAGGCTTCTTATCTGCACTATTGATAGAGAGGATTAAGCCAGAAGATTATCTGCAGAGCTGGATATGGCCTGAAGCCAAAACTTCCAAAGGCAGAGGGCCAAGATGGAGAGGTATTGGCTGAAGGCTGTGACCTAGTTGCCCTCCTCTCTGCCTCTAGCTGTCTTCCTGCCAGCTGTGGTCAGAGTCCTGAGCCTCATGTAGCTGTGGTAGCAAAGCATTCTCTCCAGGCTAGAATTCTTACCACCAGATCCCAGCAACTGCCCAAGTCTCAGCATAGTAGAGGGGTAAGTGTCGTAGAACCTTCCTTCTTTCTTTTCCTTAAAACTGAGAATTCAGTCTTTTCTGCTTACTTTTTAAGTTGAATCAAGCAGGAGGGTCCCCTGGCTCTGTCCTGTTGTTGAATTTGATTTTGTGTCCCCTTGAACCACTTGGTTTTTTATTGTTATGGAAGTGTTTTCAAAGAGAACTCAACTTTTGCTGTTTCTAAGCCACTATTTTGACTTCTGTTTTTATAGTTTTATTGATTTTAATGAGAGTTACAATGAGACATAAATACCCCCAAAAGAGGGGGTAATATCAGTAATATTATAGTATAAAGATGTCCTGTGCTAAAAGACACTAGGTATGGTTTCCAGTTCTACCTCTATAAATAACTGTGGAATATGAAGCAAATGATCTCATACATTTCACTTTCTGTTTCCTTATATCTGAGGAAGAAGCATGGCAAGATGATTACTAAGGTCCCTTCTAGATGTAACAACCAACAGTTCAGTTTTTCAACTAATTTATTGTTAAAAAATGAAGATAAAACATACAGAGCTTAATATCCAGATTTAGCCATAGTTCAGTAGTAGCACCAGGCCAAAATACAGAAGAGAGAAAGAAAAGAGAGAGAAACAGAAAGATAAAGAAATCAAAAATAGGAATCATACATTATCAAGTTGTAGCATATTGTCAAGTAGTATGTCAGTTGCATCTACTCATTTGGACTATTTTTCATCTTCTATTTGGAGGTTCCCTGTGAAAAACTCAATATCTTTTATTTTCAAAGCAAATGCATATTTCCTGCCACTTCCCATGCTTTTAAGTTTAAAAATTTATGAAAGACATTACATAGTAAGAACTGCAATTTCAGTTGCCTTACTTGATTGAGAATCACTATACAACTTTGATCATGCTGTTTTGTATTGATTCTACAGTATGTGTTTCATTGTTACCCATGGAAATTTATTCCAGATACTTTATAGATTAGTTAATTTCAATAATTTCTCAGAGGCTGTTTCTGTGTACCCAAGTGACCCCTCCCAATATGCTACTGAATAGAAAAAATGGTCATTAAGGCTTACTGCTATCTTAATGATTGATGGATGAAGAATCAATAAGACTCTAATAATCCAGGTAGATTTAGGAAGGCTTACTAAGATGAAACACACTAATAGGCATTATTTTTTTACTCAAGGGCTTGATTAAGAGTAGGTGACAGGGGGCAGCTGGGTAGCTCAGTGGAGTGAGAGTCAGGCCTAGAGACAGGAGGTCCTAGGTTCAAACCCGGCCTCAGCCACTTCCCAGCTGTGTGACCCTGGGCAAGTCACTTGACCCCCATTGCCCACCCTTACCACTCTTCCACCTATGAGACAATACACCGAAGTACAAGGGTTAAAAAAAAGAGTAGGTGACAATAGTAAGAGGAATGGTATTAAATACAATATATTTAGGTTAGAGCCTGAACTATGATATTTATTTGTTGTTTCACCCTGGGAAATTAGTTTTGTCTCTGAACCTGTGGCTCTTCATCACTTAATTAATAATAATTATTGCTGAATTCCCTATTTTATAAGATTTCTGTGAGTAAAATCTTGGGATCATAAACTAGGACTTGTAAGTTGAAACCTTCAAACTCAATAATCTGTCATTTTATAAATAAATAAACTAAATTCCAGAGTTTATGTGGCTTTCAAAGTGAGTTAACAGATCATAGCATTATAGGATGTGAATATATATACATATATATATATATATATGTGTGTGTGTGTGTGTGTGTGTGTGTGTGTGTGTGTGTGTTGATGAGACCCCTGGAACAATCTATTACATTTCTTATATTTTAAAGATGTATTAATTGTCAGAGATGGGTTTTGAACTAAGCAACTCAGCTGGATGGTTTCATATTAATTATACTACTTTCTTTTGTGCAACACTACAAAAAAACTAACAATTACAAGGCCTAGGTTTACATGAGGAAAATGAAATGAAAATTTGATTAATATTGAAATCTCCTTGCGTCACTGTTGACTATACATGGGCTTCTTTCTTGGACTTTATCCAAAGGTTTTTGAGAAGGCACTAAAATTATTCTATTAAAGTTTGCTCATTTCTTCAAGTTAGTTCTATAACATAAATGTCAATATTGCCATTGTAAAGAGATAATAGAGTATCTTAAACCCTTCCTCCCTACCAAAGGAAAAAATGTAACGCTGTACAAATTTCCTTTAGTCTGGATTACACAGGTAATAGGATTAATTCTACAACTTTTGAAGGAATAAGAAAAGCCTAAATCTGATGTATAAAATCCACACTCATTTGTAGGAATTTACCAATCTACATATAAGCTGCTAATGGTATGTGTTAGTCCAGTACTATTAACACAGATAGGGACTATTCATTACCTGTTGAATAGAATTCCATTTAAATGAACCTGATGTATGGATTCAGTGAGAGTAAATTTGGATTAACACTGAAGAGAGGAAAGCTTTTGTGGGATATAGCATAATAAGCTATGTGTTAAAAATGGAACAAAAGCTAGAAAAAAAAAAGAAAAATGAAAGTGCTTATAAAAGCTCCTATGTGCTAGCCACAATATTTTCCCCAAGTGAATGCAAAAGGTAATAAGAAATATTTCTCATTGTGAAATGAGAAAAAATATCATTGATTGGTTGGAAGGTTTAGGAAAACAAATGTTTATAAAAAATAGAGGTTTGGATGTTTTTTGTGTGTATTTATTTAATGATATATATTCTCTAATAGCTCAAATAGATTATCTTATATGGTAGTATAAACTGCTTGTATTTGCTGCAATGAGCTCACCACTAACAAAAATGTTCAAAAAGGCAGGAAGGTTGCCTTTGTTGATATTGTTGTTGATTGGAATTCATGCATTGACTCTACATTTGAATGAAAAATATCTAGAGCAGTAGGAAACTGAGAGTTACCCAATCCAGCTTGCCATTTTTACACATGAAGAAACAGAAAACTGCATAATGTTAAATATCTTGATTCAGCTTTAAAGATAGTAAGTGTCAGAGACATAATTTGAATCCACACTTTCTAACTATGGAGTACTTACTCTTACCATTTCATGGTAATCCAGGTGATTGCTCAGGTCTCTTTCAGATCTTGGGTTCTTTTGGTTCTATAAGAAACTCCCATTTTAAAGCACAAATATGTCTTTGACATTGCCCTAAGACTCATATCTTATTGACAATCATCAAGTTCTAAAATATAGTACGGTAAAAAGAACATTAGATTGAAGTCACTCTTGGTTGTGTCACTTGCTGTCTGGATCTTTTAGGGCAAATCCTTTGGCCTTTCTTGACTTTAGTTTCTTCATTTATAAAATGAGAGGACTGCATTAAATGCCTCCTGAGGTCCCTTCCACCTCCAAATTTATGATCTATGATACTAAAACCTCATGAAATCTCTTTTACACTAGGCAAACCAACTCAGCTATAAAAAGGGTCCAGAATATAGTCTTCACAGGTTTTATCCTTTCTACTTTTCATAATGAGGTCAAAATAATGTTATATAAGGATTTGGATTTTACACTCCTATGCACAAAATTATTTTGTCACTTCCCAGGACTTACCAAGTAGCATGCAATCTCTCTGTGTGTTTCAAGGTCTCTACAAGTTGGTATTATTCAAGGATTCCAACTTTGTTGAAGATTTTTTATAGGGTCAAATAACTGGAAAGTGAGGAGATATGCATCAAAAGTGGAATGGCTGAGTAATTTATAATACATAATAATAATGGAATGCTATTATACTGTAAGAAATGATGACTAAGAGGAGCTAAGAAAAACCTGGAAAGACTTGTATGAACTGAAGCAGAATGAAGTAAGCAGAACCAGGAGAATATTGTACACAGTGACAGCAATACTGTATGAAGAACAACTGTGAACAACTTAGTTATTCTCATCAATACAATGATCCAAAGCAATTTGGAAGTACTCATCATAAAAAATGTCATCTGCTTTAAGAAAAAGAATAGAAACAGTCCAAATCTAGACCAAACCAAACATTTTTTACTTTCTTATTTTTTTTGTTTGAGCTTTATTCTATAAAAGGATTAATATGGAAAAATGTTTTACATGATTGCATATGTAATTCAAGATTCAAAATTATATTTTAAATGTTGAAAACTGTTTTTACATATAATTGTTCAAAATAGAATAAATTTAAATTAAACAATTTTAAAATCTCATCTTATGCAAGAGAACTTTTCTGTTCACACTTCATGACTTTCTAATTTAATCTTTAAAATTTTTGTTTCTACATAGTTGTTTGAACATTATCTTCTCCATTAAAAACTGAATTCCCTAGTAATAAGGCTATTCGACCAATGCCTCAAATATAATAAGAACTTGATGAATCTAGATTTTTCACTCAACATGGATTTTTAAATACTTAAAGTTTCAAAGAGCAAATCAATTTTCATTGGTAGAGGGAGTTCTGTTGGTTCATCCAATGATATTTCATCTACTTTACCATTTTCTTCAAATTCTTAATATGTAGTGTTATTTATGTCTCCCTTTATATATATATATATATATATATATATATATATATATATACATATATATATGTAAATCTTATCCAGAATAATTGCTGAAAAATGGGTTTCATCCTAACAAATCTCAAGTCTTCCACCTTAGAATCAATACTATGTATTAGTTTCAAGAAAGAAGAGTGGTGATAGCTAGGCAATATGGGTTAAGTGATTTGCCCAAGGTCATACAAATAGGAAGTGACTGAAGACACATTTGAACCTAGGACCTCCCATCTCTAGGTTTAGTCCTCAATACACTGACCTACCCCGATACCCCCTATAGTTTTCCCCCCAATCACATGGAGAAACAGTTTTTATGCATTGTTTTGTGAACTTTGCAATCCAAATTCTCTCCCTCTATTCCTCACCTTCTGCCTACCATGACAATAAACAATCTGATAAAGGCTTTTCCAGTTTGGGCATGTAATATAAATTTCCATGTTTCTCATGAAATGAAAGACATATCTCACATATAAGGAAAAACTCTTGAAGGAAATAAGTCATGAAATTGTAAGGTTTGATCAACACTCATATTCTGTATGCATTCTTCTATTCCTGTGGTTAGCATTTTTCATCATGAATCTCTTGGAGTTTTCTTATATTCTTTTGTTTTTAATTGTGATTAAGACATAAATGAAAATCTCATTTTCAGACATTCCCTTCATTATCAAGTCTTTGTTTGCCAAACTAATATTTCTTTTTTGCATCATTTGAAATCAATGGACAACAATGAAAAACATACAACCTTTGCTCCTACAATCTTCAGTTTCTTGTCAAAATTTCTGATGTCTTAGAGTTCTCTTTCAGCTTCTTTCTGTCTGTGTGACTTATATTCATGAAAAATTTGAGAAGTGTGTAATTTTCATCTATTTCAAAAAGTTTTAGAAAATAGTTAGGTCTTTCATATATATGTCCTAGGAACACAATACCTTTTTATTGGGTTATTAAATAGATTCTTCAAAACCCCTGAACAAGGAATTAAAATCTACTATTTTACTTCTGAAGTCAAGAAAACAGAGACTTAGAGTGACTAGGCTCTAATTTAGATTTGACAATGGGCATAAATATATAATAAACCCTTACTGTGATACTTCTTTTCTAAGATTTTCAAAATCTGTAAGTTTTAGTGAAGGAACCAATTTTCATTGATACAAGGAATTCTGTTCCTTCATTGATACTTATTTTATTGCTCTTCATCATTTTCTTCATGTTCTTAAAATATAGTGTTATTGATGGACTCCTGCTTTTTTTTTATCTTTTTCTACATATGAAAATCTTATCCAGAGGAATTGGTGAAAAATGAGTTTTATTCCAACAATCCTAAGTTTTTCATATGGGATCAATTTTGCTTTTTTGAATAGAGTTATCTAGGCATTCTTTTTTATGGACTAAACTTTGGAGCATTTATATATAGACGCCTGAGTACATTTATTTGTGGGGCTACAAAACTGATTAGTACATAGAAAAAGTAGGTGACTTTTGGTATAATTTGGGTCCCTGACAAATTTAGGGTGTTTCGATTCCTTGATATAGAGCTACCTAGTTACTCTGTGAAGAGGACAGAAAAACATAAGAGGAAGAATAACATGCTGTTATTCAAAATTCCTCATTTAAACCCTCCAGATTATTCATAAATGAAATTGCAACACCACTGAAATAGTTGTATTTGATTTGTTTATTTCTCCCTTTATTATTACATAAAAGGGAAAGAAAGAAAAAAATGCAAATAAGAATGAATTGAAAAAATTAGGGAGAACAAAGCACAAAGCAAATCAAGAAGAAATAAAGAGAATCAAAAAGAAACAAAGAAACAAAGAAGTAAAACTAAGCATAGCTCTCTTGGTATAAACTCATGCTATTTAGGGAACATGATGAAGAAATGAGGTTTTCCCACTCATGTTGATTTTCAGATAGATGAAGAAGCAGAGAATCGCTAGAAAATCATATGCTACCTGTAAAAGTAAACCTTAGTGACACTTTTCATATAAATTAGAAAAAGATATTAATCAATCATTTTTATGTTGTGTGGGAACTTCCTCCTTTAAATTGTTAATTGTTAACAATATCATATTTGAGGAGATTATTTCACAATAATCTTTCTCCTCCTGCTGTTTGATCACATTAAGGGGTTATAATTCTTTGTTTATAATCTTGCAGATTGTCATTTGGAGTGCCTATGTTGTCAAAAAGAGGAATTGTTGGAATAAACAGTTATAAAGCTCATTAATGGGCATAAATATTATATTTTGAAAGCCAACAGTCATTAAAATTCACAAATAACTCAAGAAGAAAGTAATAATAATTTTATACTTCTTTAATATTCCTTTTGGTTTATATTCAAATTTATTCTAAAGGATAAGGGAAGATAAAACCCCTGGCTAAAACTTAATCTCATACAATTTTGCCATGTTGACTTTTATCTATTTTTTTAAACCCTTACTTTCTGTCTTGAAGTCAATACTGTGTATTGGCTCCAAGGCAGAAGAGTGGTAAGAGTAGGCAATGGGGGTCAAGTGACTTGCCCAGGGTCACATGGCTGGGAAGTGTCTGAGGCCAGATTTGAACCTAGGACCTCCTGTCTCTAGGCCTGGTTCTTAATCCACTGAGCTACCCAGCTGCCCACTTTTTATGTATTTTTTAATATTTATAGGATGCTACTATAGACACATTCGATTCAAGAACAATGAACAATCCCAAAATTCTTGTTCTTATTAACAATTTTTATTCCTATTCCCCTATACTAAGTACAAAATAATTTTATTTCTTAAAAAAGGAAGGAGGAAAATAAAGAACTTAGGAGTAAGAAATAAAAGGAAAGGAAAGGAAAGGGAAGGAAAGGAAAGGAAAGGAAAGGAAAGGAAA
>NC_058133.1:303463041-303619482 GCF_016433145.1 Gracilinanus agilis
AGAAATGAGAGAGAAGAAAGAAAGAAAGGAAGGAAGGAAGGAAGGAAGGAAGGAAGGAAGGAAGGAAGGAAGGAAGAAAGAAGGAGCAAAAGAGGGAGGGAAGGAGGAAAATAAAAATGAATTAGGTGACAATGAAATACTAGTCACTAGCCCTTGGAACAAAAGCCTTGATTTCATGTCTCACTTCTTACACATTCTAAATCTGTTACCCTTAAAAAGTCACTTGTTCTTATTGTCCATTTTTGAAGAGGACCTATAATATTGCAATGATAGCTTAAATAGTTGTTGATGAGTGATTCTTTTTTTTTACTTTCATTTGAACTGAATTTAATTAATGTTGAGTTGTCAGCCTTACTCTCTCTTCCAAAGTTATCTAACTCCAGTCACAGGATAAATGTCAAGCCAATTGATAATAGTCCAGGATTCACGGGATGCTTTTTGTTGTCTTAGATGTCTGACCACATGCTAAGTGCTCTACACTGTTTGCTACATATCATTTTTTGCCATTAAAACAAATTGGTCTTATCTGACCATTATGCCTCAGAAAATTTTGACATGTTTCGGGTAGACATTCTCCTACCTCACCAATAGGTTGGAGGCCTGTCTATCTGTTTTAGACTATCTGCCAAGACAGTTTACCAAGATGAGTTTACCCTACGTGCCACATCTTGTACCATAGGTGAAAGTTGAGTGATAGATGGTCTTATAGTAAAAACTGAGGTTAATTTATATATTTTTCTGCATTCAGAAGGTTGAGTAGGAGACAGGAATGGACAATTGGTTGGGACCTAACAAGCTGGGAAAATACACTTCAATGAATGGTTTGGGCAACTGACAGGAGTGACAGTTGAGTCTTAACTGCCACACTGATCCACCTAGCCAGGGAGAAAACCACAAAGTTAACTATATACACACTATGAGGAAACCAATAGGAAAAGGGGAAAAATGAAACAGTTCAATTGTATTATTATGGTCAGGAGAGTTGGAGAGGTATATCTGTATATCTCTAACTGGCAAGAACTGGAGTTCTAAGGGAAAGTTTCTCTGTCAACCTAACTTCAGTCAGGCTGACAGCCTTGGCTGAGGTCTAGAGGGAGAGAGCTGGATATTGGGGTTTCTCACAAATGGTCCAGGTCACTTCCTTGATGGCTTCAGGATACCAGGAACCAACACCTTGCACAGCAAATAATCCAAGAGATTCCAGGTAGGGTAAAATGCCTGCAACTGTCCACCAGGAGAAGACTCTTTCACTACCAAGGCTTATCTTGAGAGATGGTATCTTCAAGCTTCTCCAATCTCACAGATCCCAAGTCTATGGAGACACTGCTGGCTGCACTTCTGCTCCAAACCCCTCTCAAACAGCAATGACAATTTTTCTCTCTCCTCCCTCTTTGCCTGTATTCCATTCAGAATGTCCATGGCTGCCAGCCAAGGTTTTTCCCCTAGTCTGCCTGCAGAGTCTGCTTTCCTATTTTTAAAGTCTGTTTCCTATTACAATGGACATGAAAGATGGAGAAGCAGCCCTGGAAACAGCTTAGCAAATCCTCACACCAGAAGATCTAGAGCTACTTCAAAATCTCATGTACCCTCAAAAATCATTTATTTTCCTGAAAAATCCAAGATTTTAAATTATGAAAACATGCCAAACATCATTGGTAAAAGGAATTTCCTCACGTGGACTCCTTTTTGAAATCATAGAGTTCTATTCTCTAATCATATTTATCCTTCACCTTTTCTTCTACCTAATATTAAACAATTACTTAAAACTTTAATTTCTGAAATTATCTATCATTTGTGTAACATTCCCAAACACAGGTTCCACATACATGAAAAAATATGAATTTACATATGCACATATAGGTGTATGAACACTTGTATATTTATGCAAATAAGCACATACACATATCCCTTCATACATATATATGTCCATTATATAATCGCGTACATGCATGTCCACGTATTGTGTTAATCCTTTTCTCAAGAATAATCATTTTTAGATTAAAAAAAGTCAAATTCTCTAAGGCAGGTAATTATTTAGGTTTCATTGAAAGAGGGCCGAATCTTCCAACAAATCCAGACTCTTGAATAGGAACAGGAGAGGCAGACCATTGGAATAACTGTCTTTTATTACCTTAGAATAACATTCTGATTTTTCCATACAAGTACACAAGATTATCACAAGATCATCCTTCCTTCAAAGGACAGTCACTCAATTACAATCTTCATTGGTCAGTTCATCTAGGAAACAATTCATATTGGTCCATATGTTAGATCAACCTAGAAAATACCAGCTATAGGAAGTGGTACTCATAAGAGCAGCTGCAGCAGCAGAGGCAGCAGCAGCAGCAACAGGAAGTAGCAGCAGCAACAGGAAGTAGCAGCAGCAGTATCAATAACATCAGCAACTAAGAAAGTTAGCCTCAGGGCAAAATGGTCTGAAGCACACTACACAAAAAACACCACAAATCTACTTGCCCTCACTCAGGCCTCTAACAAGAAAAGGAAGATAATCCCAATATATAGCCCTGAGAGACAGAAATCAAGATAGCAATGATCACCAACATGCAGGAATCCCAATCCTCCAGTGGGAAAAGGAGTAAACAACATCAATGAAAACTCCTGACCCTGGACAATTTCTATGGAGAAAAAGAGTAAAATACAGAATCAACAGTAGAGAAAGAGAAACAAAAATATACAACCTCCCCACCAAAAATGGAAAATAGTCACAAGTTCAGGAGGAACACAAAAAGTTGTTCAAGAATTAAGAAAGAGAGTAGAAAAATGGGAAGAAAATGGGTAAAAAGAAATGAAATTAATCCAAAAAGAAAATAACAACTTAAAAATCAAAATTACCCAAATGGAAAAAGAGGCAAAGAAATCAAATCAAATAAAAAGCAAATTGAAACCAGAATTGACTTGCTGGATGCCATGAAAAGCAGGATGGACCAAACTGAAAACCAAAATCAAAATATTATAGTTGGAAATTAGTCTTTTAAGACTAGAATTTGGCAACTAAATGCTAATGATCTCACAAAATAGCAATAAATAATGAAGCAAAATCTAAGGAATGTAAAGATAGAAGCTAACTTGAAATATCTCATTGAAAAGAAAAATGACCTAAAAACAGAACCAGGAAAGACAATTTAAGAATTATTGGACTACCTGAAAGCCTGGAAAAATAACACCAGCAAAAAGCCTAGATATCATATTATAATATTGAAAATTAATATTATGCTGAATGCAATATTTAAATATTGGTTTTGTTAAATAATGTTAGTAATAAACTGGTGTGGTCACCATTAATAAAATTAAACTCAAGTCAGAAGGATGATAGTAGCTTTTAACAATTTAATTTTAACATAAATATAGTCTAAGAAAAAAATTAGGAGGGAAGGTAATAAAAAAAATATTTCCTAGTCAACCACCCTAATCTTACCAGCCCACTAGTGTATTCCAACGAAGCCACCAAAGCTGAATTGTAGAAAGACCTCCCCTCCCAGGCAAATACACTCAGAGAAGAACCACCCAATTTCTTCTAAGGTCTCATTTTTATAGTCCTCTTTCTACAAGTCACTTCCTTTCCCTGTACACTGGTCTATCACATCTCCAGAACCAATCGACATCTTTCTGACTCAGACCCATAATCCTTAGCTCCAGGTCATGATCCTAGGGCTCTTAACCTGTGACATCTTGGAGCATTCCAGCCATGCTAATGGACTGGCTTGGGTGAGCAGAAAGATGACAACCTTGGGAGGAAAAGGGTTCCCTTTACAAAACATAACAAGAAATTATCTAAAAAATCTGCCCTTATGTTACTGAACAACAAAGTAAAATAGAATTTGAAAGAATCCATATATCATCCCCTAGATTAAATCTTCAAATGACAACTCCCAGAAATGTTACAGCCAAATTCAAGTGCTTGTAGGCCAAAGAAAAGATACTGCCAGCAGCCAGAAATAAATAATTCAGATATCAAGGAGTGCCAGGCAGGATTACACAGAATCCAACAGCTTCCACACAAAAGGACCTCAAAGCTAGGAATATGATATTCTGAAAGGCAAGAGAACTGGGACTACAACAAATCTACCCATCAAAGCTGACTATGTACTTTCAGAGGAAAGAAAGTATATTTAATATAATAGAAGATTTCCAACATTCCCAAAAGAAAAGACCAGAACTAAATGGAAAAACTGATGTCCAAATACAAAATTCAAGAGAAAGAAAAAGGTAAACAAGAAAGAAAAAAAAATTAAGGGCTTCTATAAGGTCAAATTGATCATATTAAAATATAGAAAAATATTACCAGTGACTCTTAAAAACTGTTTTATTATCATAGTTGACCAAAGAAACATAAGTAGGCAGAGGGCTTTTACTAAGCTTTTTAGGATGATATGTAAAAAAAATAGGGGATAAAAAAGGATTATGCTAAGAGAAGCTCAAAAGAAAAGGTAAAATGGGGTAAATCATGCCACAAAAGAGGTGCATTAGGGGTGTGTGTGTGTGTTGGAATACTGTTATAAGAAGGAAAGGAAGAGAGTGATGACAGGTAATAACTAAACTTTACTCACAGTGGAATTGATTAGGAGAGGGAAGAACAACCAGATTCATTGGGGTATAGAATTTTATTTTACCCTATATAAAAATAGAAAGGGAATAAGGAAGGAAAGTTGTGGGGAGGAGGAGTATTAAAAAGGGAAGAAAAAGTTCATGGGGGTGGTGACCAAAAGATCCTAAAGAGAAATAGGAGGGGAATAAGGAGGGAGGGATTGGAAAGGAAAATAAAATAATGGTGGAGAAAAGGGGGAATGATTAAAAGCAATTGGTCTTCATTAGAGGTGAGGTCACCCCTTTTCATCTTTTATACTCTTAATTTGGTTCTCTTCTTTTCTTTTTTTATTAGATTAGCCATTGCTTTATCTATTTTATTTGTTTCTTTTCAAAGTGCCATCTCCTAGTGTTATTTATAAATTCAATAGTTTTTTTTATTTAGATTTTATTAATTACTCCTTTAATTTTTAAAATTTACTATTTAGTTTTTATCTGGGGATTTTTAATTTGTTCCCTTTCTATTTTTTTTAATTTGCATTCCCAAATTGACATCTTCTCCCTCTGATTTGTTGATCTATGCAATTAAGGATATAAATTTTCCCCTGAGTTCTGCTTTGTCTGCATCCCATAAATTTTGATATGATGTCTCCTCATTATCATTATCTTCCATGAAATTATTAATTATTTCTATGATTTGCTCTTTAACCAAACAATTTTGGAGAATCATATTATTTCATTTCAAATTTTTGATTTACCTATTTGTGTACCCTTATTAATTATAATTTTATAGCATTATGACCTAGAAAGGTTGCATTTATTATTTCTACTTTTTGGAAATCAAAGGATAAATTAATAAACTTGAAAGTAAAAGAACTATTGAACAGATGAATAAGAAGAGAAGTTGGTACTTTGAAAAAACAAATAAAATAGATAAAATACTGGTCAATCTAATAAAAAAAGGAAACAAGAAAATCAAATTAACAGTATCAAAACTGAAAACTGTATCCTAACCTCTAATGAAGAAGAAATTAAAATAACTCTTTTGCACAATAATATGGAAACAAATACAGCAATCTAGGTGATATGGATAAATATTTATAAAAATATAAGTTGCCTAGATCAACAGAATATGAAAAAAATACTTAAATAACCCCATATCAGAAATATAAATCAAACAAGCCATCAAATAACTCCTTAAGGAAACATCCAAGGAGAGGGGTTCTGGGTTAAGATGGTGGCAGAGTAAAAAACAGTGGCTTAACCTCTCCTAACCAAAATATCCCTTCAAGGGAACATAAAAACAAATCCAGACTAACGAAGGGACCCCACAACAGGGTGTAGTGTGGAAGGTACGTGGAATAGGGGTATTTCCATGCTATAAAGGGTGTGAAACAGCTCTCACTAAATCACAGGCTGAGCAATCCTCTCACCCCCACACATCACCTACATTGTTAAAGCCAACACAAAAGAAGTAGAGCAAGTTTGGGACACCCATTGAGTCATTGGCAGCTCCAGGACCTGCTCCTGAGAGCAGCAAGACTTAAGACCCCAAAAGGCTAAAGAATGTGTGCGGGCATTGAGCACAGACACTAAGCACAGGCTTGGGTGGAGGGAGACGCAGGTGCGAGCAAAGGCTCTGAAACCTTGAGTGGGGAACGAGTGCAGATGGGTATACAACTATGGAAGCAGCACCGTGAGACTTGTAAAGGAGCCTCTGGCAAAGGACTAAGCAAGAGGGACAACCAGGAGGCTTGAACTTGAGAACAACCAGACCTGAGAACTCAGGAGCCTAAAGAGTGCAGACAGACCCTGAGCATGAGGATAAAGCTGAGAAGGTGCTGGGCTAAAAATGGCAACCCAGAATCAGAAAGCCCAGAAGAGAAAGATTAACAACAATAAGAAGAAATCTTTAACACTTGACAACTTTTACACAGAGAAAATCCAGACAAGAGAGCAAACAGAAGAGGAGACCAAACAAGAAATCACATCTGAACCCTCCCAACATAATGAAAACTGTTCACAAGCTCTTGAAGAGTTCAAATCTGAGATGACAAGAACTTTGGAAAAGATTTGGCTAGAGAAATGAGAAGTAGATCAAAAGGAAATCCAGCAAGAAAATAACAGTTTAAAAGGCAGAATTTTGCAATTGGAAAGTGAGGCTCAGAAATCAAATGAACTGATAAGCAAATTGAACACCAGAAATGACCAGATTGAAAAGGAAACCCAAAAGATTATAGCCCAAAACTAGTCTCTAAAGGCTAAAATTGAGCAATTAGAAGCTAATGATCTTTCAAGACAGCAAGAACAAATAAAACAAAGTCAAAAGACTGACAAAATAGAAGAAAACAAAATATCTCAATGAGAAAGAGACAGACCAAGAAAACAGGTCTAGAAGAGACAATCTGAGAATCATTGGTCTTCCTGAAAAAGCAGAAACTAATAGAAATTTGGACTCCATACTAAAAGAAATTATTCAGCAAAATTGCCCTGAAGTTCTACAAGAGGGCAATATAGACATTGAAAGCATCCATAGATCATCCTCTACACTAGACCCAGAAAAGAACTCCCAGGAATATAATAGCTAAATTCAAGAGCTTCAAAGTAAAAGAAAAAAATTTTACAAGGAGGCAGAAAGAGACAATTCAGATACCAAGGAGCACCAATCAGGATCACACAGGATCTGGCAGCCTCCACACTAAACGACCGCAAGCCTTGGAATATGATATTCAGAAAGGCAAGAGAACTGGGTCTTCAACCACGGATCAACTACCCATCAATACTGACTACATACTTCCAGGGGAAAGTATGGGTTTTAAACAAGATAAAAGATTTCCAAGTATTTGCACAGAAAAGACCAGGACTAAATGGAAGTTTGATATCTAACCACAAAAATCAAGAGAAACATGAAAAGCTAAATAAGAAACAAAGGGCAAAGAAAGAAAACTCATATTTTTTTTAATTTGCCTTTTTAAGGGCTTGAATAAGAACTAATTATCTGTATTCATATGTGGAGAAATACTATATATAATTCTCTGCAGTGAACTCTATTCACTATTATATTATCCACTATTATAGTAATCAGAAGAATAATTCATAGGGAGAGGTTGGAATATTAAATAACCTAAGAAGATATGCTGGGTGGAAAAGAGGGGAGTGAATAGCAGGGGACACCAAAAGAAACTTGAATGAATAAGAAAAATAGGATATTCTATTACACACAAAGAGGGCATGGGAAGGGGAGGGGACAAATACTATTATAAGAAGGAGAGGAAGAGAGCATTAAGAGGTAATATTTAAACCATACTCTCAGTGTAATCAACCAGGAGAGGGAAGAGTAGCTATATTATTCATTGGGATATAAAACTCTATCTAACCCTACTGAGAAAGTCAGAAGGGATAAACCAAGGGGATCAGGGGAGTGGAGAGGTCAAAAAAGGGAGGGGAGAAAAAGGGGGAGGGAATTCAATAGGCCTTTAAAAATAAAAAGAGGGGAATAATAAGGGAGGGGTTAGAAAGGGAAGTTAAACAAGGGAGGGGACAAGGGTTACCAGCTTAAAGCAAACCGCTGGTTTAAAAGTAAATAGTGTAAGAAGAAGGGGTAGAACTAGGGGAAGATACGAAAATGTCAGCGAATGCACAAGTGATAATTATAACTCTGAATGTGAATGGGATGAACTCGCTCATAAAACAGAAGCAAATAGCAGAGTGGATTAGAAACCAAAATCCAAACATATGTGGTCAACAAGAAACACATATGAGGCAGATGGACATACACAAGTTTAAGTTTAAGGGCTTGAGCAAAATCTTTTGGGCATCAAGTGAGGAAAAGAAGGCAGGAATGACTATTATGATTTCTGACAAAGCCAAAGTAAAAATAGATATGATTAAAAAAGACAGGGAAGTTCATTACATCCTAATTAAAGGTAGTATAGACAATGAGGAAATAACAGTCCTCAATATGTATACACCAATATGGCATAGCATCCAAATTCATAAAGGAGAAACTGACAGAGCTCAAGAAGGAAATAGATAGTAAAACCATAATAGTGGGAGATATAAATATTCCTCTTTCGGATCTAGATAAATCAAACCAAAAAATAAATTAGAAAGAGGTAAGAGAGGTGAATGAAGTCCTAGAAAAATTAGATTTAATTGGTATGTGGAGAAAAATAAATAGGGACAAAAAGGAATACACCTTCTTTTCAGCTACACATGGTACATTCACAAAGATTGACCATTTAATAGTGCATGGAAACATTGCAAACAAATGCAAAAGAGCAGAAATAATAAATGTAACCTTCTCAGATCATAATGCAATAAAAATAATAATTAGTAAGGGCACCTGGATAGGCAAATCAAAAACTAATTGGAAATTAAATTATATGATTCTCCAAAACCAGCTAGTCAAAGAAGAAATCATAGAAACAATCAACAATTTCATTGAAGAGAATGACAATGATTAGACATCCTACCAAACTCTGGGGTGCAGCCAAGGCAGTACTCAGGGGGAAATTTATATCCTTGTGTGCATATGTTAACAAATAAGGGAGGGCAGAGATCAGTGAATTGGGCATGCAACTTAAAAAACTAGAAAGCAAGCAAATTAAAAATCCCCAGATGAAAACAAAATTAGAAATACTAAAAATCAAGGGAGAAATTAATAAAATTGAAAGTAAAAGAACTGTTGAATTAATAAATAAGACTAGAAGCTGGTATTTTGAAAAAAAAAACAGATAAAATAGACAAAGTACTGGTCAATCTAATAAAAAAAGGAAAGAAGAAAACCAAATTGACAGTATCAAAGATGAAAAGTGAGACCTCACCTCTAATGAAGGGGAAATTAAGGCAATCATTAAAAACTATTTTGCCCAGTTATATGGCAATAAATATAACAATCTGGGAGATATGGATGAATATTTGCAAAAAATATAAAGTGCCTAGATTAACAGCAGAAGAAATAGAATACCTAAATAATCCCATATCATAAATAGAAATTGAACAAGCCTTCAAAGAACTCCCTAAGAAAAAATCACCAGGACCTGATGGATTCACAAGTGAATTCTATCAGACGTTCAAAGAGCAACTAATCCCAATACTATACAAATTATTTGATATGATAAGCAAAGGAGTCCTACCAAATTCCTTTTATGACACAAATATGGTACTGATTCCAAAGCCAGGGAGATCAAAAACAGAGAAAGAAAACTACGGACCAATCTCCCTAATGAACATAGATGCAAAAATCTTAAATAGAATACTATTAAAGAGACTCAAGCAAGTAATCAAGAAGATCATCCACCATGATCAGGTGGGATTTATACCAGGAATGCAAGGATGGTTCAACATTAGGAAAACCATCCACATAATTGACCATATCAACAAGCAAACCAACAAAAACTACATGATTATCTCAATAGATGCTGAAAAAGCCTTTGACAAAATACAGCATCCATTCCTATTGAAAAAACTAAAAAGTATAGGAATAGGAGGACCTTTCCTAAAAATAATAAACAGTATATACCTAAAACCATGAACAAGCCTCATTTGCAATGAGGATAAATTAGAAGCCTTCCCAATAAGATCAGGAGTGAAACAAGGATGCCCATTATCACCTCTATTATTCAACATAGTACTAGAAACACTAGCAGTAGCAATTAGAGAAGAAAAAGAATTTGAAGGTATCAAAATAGGCAAGGAGGAAACTAAGCTATCACTCTTTGTAGATGATATGATGGTCTACTTAAAAAATCCTAGAGAATCAAAATAAATGCACATAAATCATCAGCATTTCCATATATTTCCAACACATCACAGCAGCAAGAGGTAGAAAGAGAAACACCATTTAAAATCACCCTAGACAATATAAAATACATATAGAACTCTCCTTAACTGACATAAGAACTCTGCAAAAGCCTGCAAAACTGTTATGCCCCCTTCTCTGTATCACATCTATTGGATATTATTCTTATATATTCATTTTTAAAATAACATTTAGGGGCAGCTGGGTAGCTCAGTGGATTGAGATTCAGGCCTAGAGATTGGAGGTCCTAGGTTCAAATCCAACCTCAGACACTTCCCAGCTGTGTAACCCTGAGCAAGTCACTTGACCTTCTTTGCCCACCCTTACCACTCTTCCACCTATAAGCCAATGCACAGAAGTTAAGGGTTTTAAAGAAATGACGTTTAAATAGACACTGCTGAATCTGTTCATCTTTATGGCTTTTGATTGAAAGAAAACAAAGAAATAATTTTTACTTTTAACTGTTAAAGTAATTTAAATGCTAAATTAATAATATACATATACATGAATTTAATTTTCCTAACAGTGGAGAATGATACACATATATTGTAATTTTTTAATAGAATAGGAGGAATTAATTTAGTTACTAAATAAAATCAAGAATCATATTAAAGCTATAATTTATTATTTTCCCAATGACATTTCTATTTTTAAACCCTTATCTTTTTCTTAGAATCAATAGTAGGAATTGGTTCTAACACAGAAAAGTGGTAAGGGTTAGGCAATGGTGGTCAAGTGACTTGCCCATAGTCACAAAACTAGGAAATGGGTGAGGCCAGATTTAAACAGAGGCCCTGTTGTGTCTGGGGCTGACTTTCAATTCACTGACCCACCTAGTTACATCCTTCCTCATCAATAAAAAAATAACATGATAGAATGAAAATTTCAAAGAGGCATTGATTAAGCTTTGTAATGAAAGAAGTTTTTTTTTTAATGTCAACAGCACTTACAAAGAAATTCCCAAAGTTTCACAAGATACTGAAACTCCTCAGAATAATGGAATGCCACTTAATTTAAGTCAATTCACATCAGCTGAATTCAATTCAGTAAGGCAATTAGTAAGCATAATTTATATATCTCTAGTCTTGTATTCAAGGAGAATAGAGTTCAAATGCCCTCCCCAACACTTATTAGCTGTGTGACCTTAGGCAAGATATTTAACTTGATTTGCTTTGGTTATATCAACTATAAAATAGGGATAATAATGGAACTTACTTTCCAGAATTGTAATAATGAGAGAAGACAGTATTTGTAAAGTGCTTGGCACAGTGACTGGCATGTAGAAATAATTATATAAATATTTATTTTTTTTATTATTATATAACTTTCTATGTATAAGGAACTGTACAAATAAAGCAGCCCTATATTCAAGTACCTGGAATTAAGCTGTAATAGATGTTTGTAGGATTGGGGGGAAAAAACAAAACTATAGTGCTTTTTGAACCAAGGACAATAAAATATATGTTTTTACCTGAAAGTGACATTCTTCCCTTCTCCATATCAAAGGCATTAATTTCACAATAGGTAAAAAATAAGCAAGTCGTATTTGGAGGGAGAACAGAAAGACAGAAGCTACTCCAGAATGCAACCAGAAGAAATCTACAAAAGGTGATACTATGATTAATTCAAAAAGACAATAGATGAAACAGAAGATGCCACACAAAGAATAATGCAGCATGGTGGCTCCTATTTCTATTTTTTTAGAATGACTCTTGTCATTGTTTCCATTTCTATTTCTTAACTTCTCTAAAGCTCATAAGAGTTTGTATCTTTAATAATCATTTATTTAAGAATGTATTTCCTTTCTTTTTCTAACTTTTCTAACATACATTATCATGGCCATACTTAACTAATTTAGTCCGTATGCAGCAGATTCAGTTTGTTGCCAGGATAATGCTCTTTATAGATAATGGAGTTGTGAGCAAAACTTCATCGGAACCCACCAATTTTTCTTCTGTGGTCAATTTTCTATTAAAGATTTTCACATACACTTTGTCACCAGGTGTTGTATTGTGCAAAGAATAATCCAGAGGCGTAGTCTGTTGAATTATATCCATTTCATGGAGCTAAGTCTGCTTTGCAATGATTGTATGTAAGTTGCTAATTGACATTCACCTCTCAACGCATCTCTACTTCTGTCACCACTGCAGCTCCTCTAAAGCTTCTCCCCCCATTCATATAACTGGAACCATCAGTAAAAATGTTTAGGTCTGGATTTGTTATTGAAGTAGCTTTCAAATCATCCTAGTTTTTTCCACCAATGAGATTGCATCTACAAAGTTATGAATTGGGTCACCATAGTGGGGAAAATCTGGGAGAACAGTTTCAGGATTTAGCACATTACATCTCTTTAGGGTGATAATCCCATTACTCAGCAACACCATATCATATTGGGAAAGTCTTTGCTGAGTAAAAACTTGCAATTTGCCTCTTTTTAAGATTGTTTCCAGCTGGTGAGCAGAATAGACACTCAGTTTAGATTCCAGCACTAAATCCATTGACTTTTGGATCAACAGTGCTGCCATAGCCACTGCTCTGAGACATGGTACCATGTCTTTTACCACAGCATCCAATTGTACATTGTAATAAGTCACTGGTCTAAAATTGGGTCCTAAGTTTTGCAATAAGACTCCTGAAGCAATCCTTGTGCTACTATGCATGTCTACTTTGTCACCTCATTTTCTTCCTAGAATTTCTCCTTAACACATCTTCACAATTGAATTCTACGTTATGTCATAGGGATTGTGATAATTGTTAATTGGATTGCCCTTAACTAGATGCAAATCAAAATCTTATAATATATAATAACCTAAGAAGGAAGTAGTAGCACAGCAATACACCAATATAATAATCAGAGTTCTTGAGGTACATGTAAAAGTTTGGAACATTGTAAAAACACTGTTCCAAGACATATTAAATTACTTTGAGTATCTCAGAGCATACTCATTGTTATTAGGGGGAAAACAGTTGGTTCATATTGATTTTCTTGTAAACCATTCCATGTGCCAGATTGACACTTATGGTGGCATTCATAGGGATTTTAAAGTTGCCTTTGGACTGCACCTGGCACTTATATGCATGTCTTTGATGTAGTTATACACTTTTGACTCTACAAGGTCTCAGATTTTCATGGGAAAAAGTTATAATCACAAGAGTTTGGGGGGACTTTCGGGGATTGAAAATCATGTCCCAATCATTATTTGGAAGTTGGCAGACTGGATTGCTACTAAAAATGGGCCTTTGGTGGTACTTGATTTTTCATTCAAAAATGAAAAAAAAATTTTTTTCCAAGTATATTTACCAAAATTGCTGATCATTTCCCAACTTTCCCATTTTTTTTATCCTCAGTGTTGTTAGAATTAGATAAAATTAAAAAAAAAAGAACCATGAAGATACAATCTTTTGGAATATTAACACTGATAATTAATATGTACATATTGTGATAATTAGATTAAGTTTACACTACCCATCTTTATATTTAATCACCAAAGGTGAGAACACCTCTAATTCTGGGAGTTCTGTAACCCACATGTGTTAGAGTGGGTGATGAATCAGAATCAATTCCCCCTAGTTAGTACTATGAGAAGTGTCTATTGTGATTGGACATGCAATTTGGAGGTGGATGCAGGAAGTGACAAAAGATGCTATCTTTTATGTATGGTGGTAACTTCCTGTGGAGGTAGTTGGCATTTTGAACTTGGTGTAGAAGGATCTCTGGTGGGACCTCTGACTGCTTCCCTTTGAATTGTTGCTTGGGTAAGTTAGGCTGACTGTCTTTCTCTTCCCTTGGAGTTTTTGGAAGCTCTACCCTCAAGGAGGCCTCTCTTGCCTCTAATTGTAAAAGGCCTTGCAGCTAGAAGCCTTGTTTAATTAACTTCTATATCCCTACTGCTGGGGCCTCTAAATTCTTACCTAGTCTGGGTAGAGTTTCTCTCTCAATTTCCCTACCTTCAACCTTCCTAATTGTAAATAAATCACCATAGAAGTCAATTTTGACTTGAGATTATTCTTAATTGAGGATTGATATAGTTCAATCCTCTGGTGACCATCTTTTAATATATTGAACCCATAAAGCCCTCTTTTCCCCCTTACCACATATAATATGATATAATTTGTGAAATTGTGGGGAAATGCAGAAATGATTAATATGTTCTTTAGCAACATTAATCATTCAAAAATTAACTTTTAGCTATTGTAATAAAAATCATAAGGTATTTTTGCATTATTCCCTCCAACAGTACAGATTCTGACCCATACCTAATTTCTAGTTGTTTATGTCTCTTGTCCATATCTTCCCATGAACCTTCCATAAAGGATTCATCAAAACAAGGTTAAAATTGTAAAGAAGCTGAGTCATCATTTAATCTAATCTCAACAATTACAGATGAGAAAACTGAAGAACATAAAGCTTAACTGACTTGGCCAACATCATATAGATATAAAGTAAATTTTAATTCAAGGCTGGTGATACTCAGTTCAGTTCTCAAAATACAAAGCTCTTCCACCTTTCATTTGCTCCCTGTCATGCTGGAGGTGGTCTTGATCTCTGGACATTGTTTAGATATTAATGAGACTGTCCGTTAATTATTATTTCCTTTCCTATTTTTTCTGGTTTTACAATTTTCTGCTGATGTTACTTATATCACTATTCATGTAGATTCCTCCCTTAAAATGGGTTATACTTTTTACGTGTTGATCTGATAATTCTTTTTTGAGGGAAACCTGTAGAAATGAGTGGAATTGCTGCTGAATTTGAGTGAAGAAGATGTAAATTTGAATGATTCAGACACTGATTTTGGGACACTGAACAAGTTCCTTAACTTTTCTTAGTCTCAATTTCCTCATTTGTAAAATAAAGATCATAAAAGTATAGTTAAGTCCTGATTGGTATTATCAATGAATCCTCTGAAATAATTCCAACATTTGAATCCGCACTACATATTCTCATTTGGCTTAAATGAATTACCATAGTTTACCTAATCATAAATTAAAATAGTATTAATTTAAGAACATATGATCATTTCAGGAGATTCATTATTTGTTCTCATAAAGGCCAGACTATATCTATTTCATGTGATTGTTTTAAAGATGAAATAAAATTATATCCACAAAGCATTTTGAAACTTTTCAATATTACATAAATTCTAGTTATTATTGTTGTCATTTTTAGTATTCTTACTTTATGACTTGAAACTGTACTATGATAAAATTAAATTAGTAATAGCTGTTGTACCTTATACATCCTTGGAGATGCTTGTTTGTTACCCAACATTTAATTAACTGAAAATCTCAAATTCTTTGAGACCTTACTATTATAAAACATGAATTTGAAAAAAATCTAAACTGTGATGTCTAAAAATTCTTATATGAACTTAAAAAATGTCTTCAATTTGTATCAAAGCACAAATTCAAAAGCTGTGGAAAAGCTGTAGGTTTCTAGAAAATAGTTGAGGTTACATCAGACCACAGTGCAGTCTTTAGGGCTACAGTAGCTATTTTGGTGTCCAGAATTGGAATGAACCTCAAAACTGAAAGGCAAGACTAGCAACAATGACTGTCTCTAAATAGCAGTTTCAGTTAAAGATCAAAACATTACTACAGGGGCAGCTGGGTAGCTCAGTGGAGTGAGAGTCAGGCCTAGAGACAGAAGGTCCTAGGTTCAAACCCGGCCTCAGCCACTTCCCAGCTGTGTGACCCTGGGCAAGTCACTTGACCCCCATTGCCCACCCTTACCAATCTTCCATCTATGAGACAATACACCGAAGTACAAGGGTTTAAACAAAACATTACTACATACACATTCATGTATATAGTGGCAGGGGAAATGAGTTATGCAATCAACCACAAAAATATAGTTTTTAAAAAGTTAATCATGTTACTATACGATGTAAGTGTATACAGTTTAGTGCCAGCAAATACATGTGTATTTGAGGGAAAGGTGGCCTGAAGTAGTATTTAGTAAAAATAAACTCAAATTCCAACCATTTTCAATCATATTTCCTAATACAAAGGAATTTCAGGACAGAAAAGAATATGGTTGTCTTAGGGTTATTGGGAATAGACAAATTAAATTTGACTTCACTTCTGAAGATTCTTCCCTTAAGAAATCCTGTGCTTCACCCCTTTCTCCTCTAGCTTTATTTCCTTCCATCTCTCAATCAACAGATATAAAAGCAACATATCATGAAGAAAATCAGGCACTGAATTTTTCAAGAAGAATTGAGTGTTAATTCTGATACCAGCATTTTTATTATTTGTTTGAAGGTGGACTGACAAATCATTCAGTCACCTGGGTCTCAGTTTATTAATGTATAAAATGAGGGCATTGGATTCAATGGTTTCAAAGATTATATGACTTTAAATTTATAATTCAGTGATCTTATTTGTGGTTGGCATTGGACATATAAAAACTAGAAAAAGAAATAAAACAGGCTCTGACTTCAAGGAATGGATAATTGAGTAAGAGGTACATATGTAAAGAGAGATCCAAAATGAATACAAGTAATTTCATTTTGGGGGATGGCACTAGTAGTTGGATGATGGAGAAACCATGTAGAAAGTGGTACATGAGCTTATTTATAAAGGGAAAACATATATATATATATATATATATATATATATACATATATATATATATATATATATATATATGTCCTAAGTATGGTGTATGACTAATATAAAAGTTCTGAGATGAGGAATAGATCATAATGAGAGGAAAACCAAGAAATCAGATTTAGTTAAACTATCCTACTTTACAGAGTTGACAATGGTAATATCCTGCATCCATACAAAAATAAATTAAAAGCAATTAAGACAAAAATAGTTGTTAAAATTAAAGATTGTTTTCAACTGACCTCCTTAATATAAATCCATTTTTAGTATTTACTTTGTAAAATAGGTGTTTATTTAAGAAAGAACTGTTTCATATATAGCATGGTTAGACAGATATCTTATATGTTACATGAACCTCACTACATTTGACAAAACTGATTTCCTTCATTGTGGATAGTAGGAAGAGGCTTGATTGAATGCTTAGTATCCTAGAAAGGGAAATATGGAAGGGTTGTAGATAGCTCTACTGCCAGTGATCACTCATTCATTCTTTCTGTCTTCAAGATTTGAATTAAAATTTTACCTATATATTACACTTCAGATATTTATAGTCTAGGGGCATGATTATCTTGTTTAAGAATTCTGACTGAAATCAACTTTCCTGATGAAATGAAAATTTAAAAAGCAATAACTTACTTTTATAATCTTATCTTTTCCCCACCCAATGTTTTATGTACAAAGAATTCTATCTGATTCTGAGTAATCAGACTAGATGCCATACAAGTCCAACTAAAGTCAAGAAAGTCTTAGAAATTAGAGTAGCCATTAAACTAAATTAGGAAATCAATTATTCAATTCAAGAGCAAGATAAAAATCTCAGATCAGCTAAATAAAGAAGAATTAAAGTGGAGATTTAAATTCTTAAAACTATCTAGGAATGTAGGCAATGAGACACAAGAAATGGGTTGGATGTGAGTCAGACTTAATACCAATGTTTACTGTTGTGAAAAGGGAATTAAGGCTCCTTTTTTTTTTTAACTTAATCAATCAAGAACTTGGAATTCCCCTCCCTTTTAACTTAGTTAGGAACTTGAAGATATTTTATCATTGATTGCAAGTACAGAGAAAGAAAGTTCATACTCTCAGAGACAGGAAATTGATCCCACAGGCACTGATGCCCTGGGCAGTACCAAATAAATTAAGGAATTATGATTCATTCCTGAGGTGTGACATGGAAGAGCCAATGAGTAGAGAAAACTGTGTATAACCTGGGACCCAGACACAGCTTGGCCTCTCTTGCTCTCTCTTGCATTGGCAGCCCTTGCTAAAGGAGATCTCTTTTGCTCCCTTGTGCTGGTGGCTCTTGCTGAAGGGACTTTCAGACTCAGATTCAGATTCATGTGTTGGGAATTCAGTCTGAAGAAAGATGCTTACTCTGGGGACTCTTGCTGAAGAGACTACTGCTCTCTTCTGACTGGAGAGTGAGCTTTTTTTAGGGGTGTTGTGAGAGTTTATTTAGCAATTAATTTATGATAGTGTTGGACCTAGCAGGGAAGGGCTGGAGAATTCCAAGATGGAATGAAGGAGCAGGAAGTGGGGCTTGTGCTCTGAGAGAGACTCTATTAGTGGTTGGGACATAACTGTTGCTTACCTTGGGAGATCTCCGAGTTAGAGAAAAACTGCATCCAGATTCCCTAGGATCCTGAGAGGTGAAGGCTTTCAGCAAGTGGACAACAGACCTGCAGAGCTGCACCAAGTGGGGAAGTGGTTTGTGATCTGGTGGACAGCATTTCAAACTCACTCCCTCTACCTAGGTACCTTGGATCACCTGGTGGAGTTGGCTCTTGGCATCCTGTGACCATCCTTGGATTACTGTGGGACCCCAATTGGCCCTTTAGCTGACCTGACCAAACCTGGCTGGAACCAGGTTTGAAGGAGCTTTCCCTGTGACTTCAGTACTGCTTCCTTTGGGCCCTGCCTGGCTTAGGTCAATAGGATAGAATAGTTAAGTCCTTCCCTGCCCCTGTGGTTTGCCCTTAGGTTTCAAATGTAGAATCCCCTATCCCATCCTGTATTTAGTTACCCTCAATTAAACTGTTATATACTTTACCTTTTGCCTGCTGGTGACTGTTGGGACAACTGTCATTCCTGTGTCAGTTAAAAGCTTGGCAAGAAAACCCTTCAACCCAGTGTGGACCCAGAAACTATTTGGTTTCATTTTAATAATAATAATAACATCCCTGGTGCCCTTCCTTTACAGGGGTGAGCTGAATTTTCTCAGAGCAGGCCCTCAGGCAATAGGCTAGGTAATTCTCTACCTCCATCCTACATTTCCCTCATTTTACTCTCTATTTTGATTAAATTAAATTGTTAAATCTACCAACATCCTCATGATTTTAATTGTAATTATTATAAATTGGTGACCACCTTTTTTAACTATTACTCTATTTTCTCTAAAGGTTTTTTTTTTTAATTTTTGTCTCTATCAAACCATCTTCTTTGAAGTTTCTTCATACTTGCACAACTCAGAGATCTCTCAATGGATCAGGAGTTCCTTCTTCTGTATACAGAGGTAATTTAATCATTCAATAAGCATTTATTAAGCTCATTCTATGTGCCAAGTAGGATGCTATGTTCTATAACAAAGAAAAGCTCTCAAGGAGAGATATTATGTGGGGGAATATAATGGGGAAAACAACATGCAAAGGTCTAGGAATTATATAGGTGTTTGCATGTTGTTTTCCCCATTATATTCATATGTATATATAAATGTGTCAATTTATATATACGAAATAAACTAGTGATGATGAGAAGAGGGAAGGCATTGACATTAGGAGAGATCAAGAAAGTTAGTGAGCTGACTCAGTGGATAAAGAACTGGGCCTAGAGATGGGAGATCTTGGATTCAAAACTGGCCTCAGATATATCCTACCTTTATGACTCTGAACAAAGCCACTTAACCACAATTTCCTCATCCTTATTGGTCTTCTGCCTTGGAATTGATATTTAGTATTGATTTTAGAACAGAAGTTAAGTGTTTAAAAAGGAAAGAGAGAAACAGGAAATGCTTCCCATTGAAGATGATATTTTAGCTAAAATTTGAAGGAATACAGGGAAGCCAGAAGGTAGAGATAATAGGAAGCCCTAAATTGTTTATAAATGGAAGTATTACCTGTTTATTTGTTTGTCTATTACCATAGAACTACTATATATGCTTACCATTGTTATTCTATATCATAATATGGGGATCTTTTGTTCTCCATACATTATCTGCCATAAAATTTTATATGATATATCAAATAAATATTTTCCCTTCAAAATTATCTAGATAATTCCATCAAATTTCTACTTTATTTGCCATGTATCACAAGATCTCCTGACATTTTCATTTCCTTATGTTGTAAATAGTGATATCTATTCAGATTGTCACATCATATTACCTGTAATTCATACCAGTGTTTTGTGCCATCTGAGTTCTGGCATCTGTATTTTCTTCAAGATGTTTACAATTGATATCATGTGTTCATCTCTTCCTGCACATGATCCCCAAAGAGTAATTGAAGAACTGGCAAATTCTGTCTTATTTCAAAGTGCAAGAATACAAGAAGTGCTGACCACTATGGATGCATAAGATATCATAAATCTATTGTCACAAATAAACTACAAATTGAGGTTAAAAGAGAAAATTCTGAGGAAGCAGGCTTAAATGTTTGAAAAAATTGTTGAGTTAAAAGAAGAAAAATTTACATACTTTAGCCTACATGGCAATAATTTTAAGTGGTTTGTGTTAGTTAAAATCCATTGAAATAAAGAGAATTAACATTAAACTATATTCTGTTGCTATTTCTAAGTCAATATTATTTATTTTGCTTTTGTGCAGTGAGGCCCTCACGTGGAGTGGGCTACAGTTGTGTGGCTCAAAGGAGGTAGGGCAAAAATATCTGACTCCCTTTCCCTCTATCATTCACCAAAGGAGACTCATTTTTGCCAGGGGAACAGGTGATTTTGGCTGGAGGTCCCTATCTTCTCATAGATAAAGGGAATCAGGATAGATTTACATCTATCTTCTCCCTTAAAATTGTTTGTCTATATAGATATATTCAGGTTCAATCTTACTTCTGATCACTTTGTGTCATTATTCCTGACAAGAAGCCCCCAATGTTGGCTTCTAAGGCTTAAATCCTTTCCTACAAAATACCAGTTCCACAATGATCACATAAACCAAATAGCAATAAAACATATTTATCCAAATTATAGGAAAACAGAAATCAGAGAAGGTGTGAGTAGGAGAATATATATACCAAACAATAAAGAGTGAAGGAATTTTCTTATTATGAGTGAAGTAAATCAGTTCAACTAAGAAAAAGTGTCCTTGCTTTAACTGAAGGAGGTACTCCCCAAAGTCTTTAATTTAGCAATCAAGAGACAGAAACATGATGGAGACTGCTAGCCCATCCTATAATCTTTTTTTTCAACAACTTTAAGTTGGCTTGGTTTCTGCCATTTTCCCTTTTGAATTTGGAAGCCAAAAGTCCCTGAAGTGACTAGAAGCTGTAAGGGTTAAATGTAGGAGTTTGGCAAAAGTGAGGAGAGCAGTTTAATAAAAACATTGTTTAATTTAGACAAAAGTACAGATGGAAACAAAGAAAAAATAAAAAGAGAGATTATAAATCTTATACCTTATAAATCTACCTAAACTAAGTCTCACTAATAAATAATTCCTAATAACTACCTAAATTTTCTAATACTACCTCAAACTGTCTTCTCAGAACAGGTTCTTTTGCCTAGCACACCAGGCCTAATTGACTCTATAAAATATTAACTAACCCTAAAACAATAGACAGCCAACTGTTACCAGCCAACTGCCAGCAGCCCCTTGCCTAAGAGCCAGATATCCTGCTCTCTAGAAAAGGACTCCTTCCCTCAGCTGCTGCTTCCTTTGTCTCCTCTCTGACCAATGTAAAGTGAGGCACCAGCAATGTTATTATTATTATTAAAATGTAACCTAAATGGTTTCTGAGTTCACACTGGGTTGAAGAAGAGGCAGGACCAAACAGGATAGGGAGACCAGGGTTAATGCCAAGCTGTTAACTGTCAGTAGGAATGGCAGTTAGGCCAGGGCCTATGGAACCAGTAGGCAACAGGTAAAAGTTTATAACAGTTTAATTGAGGGAAATAATAATGAAGGATGGGAATAAGGGATTCTATACTTACAACCTAAGGGCAAACTACAGGGGCAAGGGAAGGACTTGTCTACACTATTCTATTGAAGTAAGCCAGGCAGGGCCCAAGGGAAGCAGTACTGAAGTCACAGGGAAAGCTTCTTCAAACCTGGTTCCAGCCAGGTTTGGTCAGCTCAGCTAAAGGACCTGAGGATAGCTTTCAAATGGGGTCTCACAGTAAATCCAAGGAGGGTCACAGGATACCAAGAGCCAACTCCACCAGATAATACAAGGTACCCAGGTAGGGAGAGTGAGTTTGAAATGCTGTCCACCAGATCATAAACCACTTCCCCACTTGTTTCTGCTCTGCAGGTCTGTTGTCCACTTGCTGAAAGCCTTCACCTCTCAGGATCCTAGGGAATCTGGATGCAGTTTTTCCCTAACTCTGAGATCTCCCAAGGTTAGCAACAGTTATGTCCCAACCACTAATGGAGTCTCTCTCAGAGCACAAGCCCCACTTCCTGCTCCTTCATTCCATCTTGGAATCCTCCAACACTTCCTGCTAGGTCCAACACTAATACTAAATTAATCTTCCTCACAACACCAACTCCCATTTTACCACCTTCCTCCCAGAAATCTGTTCCTACTTCCTCTCCTCAGTGTCCTGTTCTCTTTGGTAATGAAATCTTCAGCTCTGGCTCACTACTCACTGAACCTGTCAGTTCTCTGATCCATTGAGAAACCCTGTTATCTCCACTTTTAAGCTAGACAAAGGGAGAGATTAAGAGAAATCCTTTTAACAAGGCTAAAAATTTCCCCCAGAGCTTTGAAGCTTAAACAGTTTCAAAGGGGACATCTGAGAAATGAAGATCTTTTGGGCTCTTCCCAACTTTACCATTTATTCTTGGAAGACCAGCCATTTGCCTCACCAGTGAGGAAATATTTCTATACTAATGGGTCCTTGTGCAGGGGTTACAATTTCTTTCTAAAAAGCATAGCATATTAGATCTTACTTAATTAGGTATTTTTTCAGGTACATATAGGCACAATTTTTAACAATTGCTTTCTGACATTTTAGAATTTATATTTTCTTTCTCCCCTCCTGCCCCTTCTTCCTCTTTCCATGTTGGTAAATAATCTTATATAGATTATTCCAGTGCTTTTAAGAAGTACATATTTCCACATTGTTCCTACTTTGAGAGAAGACACATCATATATAAAATAAAAACCAATGAAGGAAATGAAGTGGAAAATGTCATGCTTTGATCTGTAGTCTGACTCCAACAGTTCCTTCTTTGTCTGTGGACAGTATTTTCACTATGAATCTTTATCTTGGAGACTTGTTTTGCTGATAATGGTTTAGTTCATCACAACTGCTCATATAATATTTTTGTTACTAAATACATTGTTTTCCTGGTTCTGCTCACTTCACTTTGCATAAGTTCATGTAAGTCTTTCCTGATCATTCTGAACTTATCTCATTCATAATTTCTTGTGGTACAATAATATTCCTTTACAATTGTATACCTCAACTTGTTTATACATTCCCTATAAGATGGACATCTCCTTAGTTGCCAATTCTTTGCCACTACAAAAAAATAACTGCTAAAATATTTTTGAGCATGTAGACTCATTTCCCATATCTCTGATTCCTTTAGAATATAGAGTAAAAAGTTGTATCATTAGGTTTGGAGACTTTGATGGCCCTTTGAGGATATTTCCTCATTTCTTTCCAGAATGGTTATATCTATTCACAGTTCTGCCAACAACATATTAGGGTCTAGTTTTACCCACATCCCTTCTAATATCTATCATTTTCCTTTTTGGTCATGTTTGCCAATCTGGTAGGTGTAAAATGATATCATCATTGTGATAATTTTCATTTTACTAATCAATGGTGATTGTAGCATTTTTTCATGTGACTATAGATAGTTGTAATTTCTTCCTCTTCAAACTGGTTCTTTATACCCATTGACCATTTTTCAACTAGGGAATATTTTATATTCTTATAAATTTGGATCAGTCTTCTATATATTTAAGAAATGAGGGCTTTGTCAGAGACATTTGCATATAACATTAAATTTCACTTAATTTATAAATGATGACAATATTGATTCATAATACAAAATGATGGAGACAAACTTAGATGGCTTGATTAATCATTTATTTCAATAGTTACATATATTTCAATGGATTGCATTCTCCCTCAAACCATTACATGAACATTTGTTTCAGCTGCATCTGGTATTAAATGCATGTTTTTGACTTGATATGTTAAGGCTAGATCAATAGATTCTCAGTTTCTGGCTTTAAGACACAATCATGGTATAAAGGGAGAATTCTAGCACTTAGTTAAGAAGTTAGATTTTAAGTCCTCATAAAGGAATATTACAAACAATAACATTCTTCAGATTTTTGTGACTATCAGTCTATCATTTTAAAAATTTTTTATTAATTAAGAAAATTTTTCCATGGTTACATGATTCATTTTCTTTCAAGTATACTGGCTTTTACATGTGTCATTGATCAAAACCTATTTCTATATTATTGATATTTGCACTAGGATGATCACATAGAATCTAGATCTCCAATCATATCCGCATTGACCCATGTAATCAAGCAGTTGTTTTTCTTCTGTGTTTCTACTCCCACAGTTCTTTCTCTGCATGTGAATAGCATTTTTGCTCATAGGTCCCTCAGAAATGTCTTGGATCATTGCATTGCTCCTAGTAGCAAAGTCCATTACATTCAATTGTGCCACTTTGTATCTGTCTCTGTGTACAATGTTCTCCTGGTTCTGCTCCTTTCATTCTGCATCAATTCCTGGAGGTCTTTTGAGTTCATATGGAATCCCTCCAGTTCATTATTCCTTTGAGCACAGTAGTATTCCATCACCAACAGATACCACAATTTGTTCAGCCATTCCCCAATCTCAGGACATTGTCTCACTTTACAGTTTTTTGCCACCACAAAGAATGGGGTTATAAATATTTTTGTACAAGCCTTTTTCCTTATTATCTCTCGGGTTTAATCCAAGCAGTGCTATGGCTGGATCAAAAGGCAGATAGACTTTTAAAGCCCTTTGAGCATAATTCGAAATTTCCATCCAGAATTTTTGGATCACTTCACAACTCCACCAGCAATGCATTAATGTCTCAGTTTTGCCACATCCCCTCCAACATTCATTACTCTCAACTGCTGTCATTTTAGCCAATCTGCTAGGTGTGAAGTGATAACACAGAGTTGTTTTGATTTGCATTTCTCTAATTATTAGAGATTTAGAACACTTTCTTATATGCTTATTGATAGTTTTGATTTCTTTATCTGAAAATTGCCTATTCATGTCCATTGCCCATTTATCAAATGGGGAATGCTTGCTTTTTTGGACAGTTGATTTAGCTCCTTATAATATGAGTAATTATACATGTGTTGGAGGTTTTTGTTATAAAGATTTTTTCCCAGTTTGTAGCTGCCCTTATAATTTTGATTACATTGGTTTTGTTTGTACAAAAAGTTTTAATTTAATGTAAATAAATTAATTGGGTAGGGTTGTGATTTTTATAATGTTAGCTCATCCTACCCATGAGCAACTAATGTTTTTCCAATTGTTTAGACCTAGTTTTAATTGTGTGGAAAGTGTTTTGTAGTTGTGTTCATATAATTCCTGTGTTTGTCTTGGCAAATAGATTCCTAAGTATTGCCTAAGTAGTGTCTAGGGTGATTTTAAATGGAATTTCTCTTTCTAACTCTTCCTGCTGGTATGTGTTGGAAATATATAGAAATGCTGATGATTTATGAGCATTTATTTTGTATCCTGCAACTTTGATAAAGTTGTTGATTATTTCCACTGGTTTCTTAGTTAATTCTCTAGGATTCTTTAAGTAACCATCATATTATCTGTGAACAGTGATAGCTTGTTATTCTCATTGACTATTTTAATCCCTTCAGCTTTTTTTTCTCTAATTACAACTGTTACTGTTTCCACTACCCTGTTAAATAATAGAGGTGATAATAGCAATCCTTGTTCCACTCTTGATCTTATTGAGAATGTTTCTAATTTATTCTCATAGCAGATTATGCTTGCTGATGGTTTTAAATATATACTGTTTATTCTTTTTGGAAAAATCCTTATAATCCTATACTTTCTAGTGTTTTCAACAGGAATGAGTGTTGTATTTTGTTATAGGTTTTTCTTCATCTTTTGAGAAAATCATGTGATTTCTTTATTGGTTTGCTTATTAATGTGATCAATTATATGGATGGTTTTCCTAATATTGAACCATCCTTGCATTCCTGGTATAAGCCTTACCTGATCATAATCAATAATCCTTGTGATTACTTGCTAGAGTCTTTTTTGCTAGTATTCTCTTTAAGAATTTTGCATCTATATTTCATTAAGGAGAGTTTTCTTTCTCTGTTTTTGATCTGCTTCGCTTTGGAATCAGTACCATATTTGCATGATAAAAGGATTTTTTTATAGAACTTCTTTCCTTATTTTGTCAAATAGTTTGTGTAGTATTGGGATTTGTAAAGATTGGAATTAGGGGGGCAGCTGGGTAGCTCAGTGGAGTGAGAGTCAGGCCTAGAGACAGGAGGTCCTAGGTTCAAACCCGGCCTCAGCCACTTCCCAGCTGTGTGACCCTGGGCAAGTCACTTGACCCCCATTGCCCACCCTTACCAATCTTTCACCTATGAGACAATACACCGAAGTACAAGGGTTAAAAAAATAGATTGGAATTAATATCCAATGCCTCAAAAATATGATATTTATAAGGATTTTTATTTAAAAAGCCCTGGGGAAGAATCTAACTCACCCTTCACCACAGCACCTTCTCTCTCAAAAAGCCCTGACAACACGTCCTCCATTACCATATCAAAAACAGCCCACGAAACCCACAACCAATAGGAAAAGGCCTAAGGAATTATGGATAATGTAGTTTTAAAGGGAGTACAAGGTATTTTCAACTTTACATTCCCCCCTGTGATCCTTTGGGAGACAAGTCTCCCCAATGGATCATGAAAACAATCAAATTAAAGTTTTCAATAATTCAGAGATAAAAGGGAAATAAAAGGGAGAAAGAACAAAACTAATGTTCAATGCATTGACAATAAGCCATTTAGGTGGCAGTCCCCTTTTTCTGGCATAAAGTGTCCATTAAAAATAAATACATTCAACCCCCCAAAGTTCAAATTCGCCATGTCTCGAAATTCACTCTGGATCTCTTGCAGCAGTGTGTGGTCTCTGCATGCATCTTCATGGCATCTTCTGGATTCTGGGAGGTAGTCTTCTGTTTTAAATTAGTGTCTAATTCAAGTCCAAATTTACAGAAGTAACATAGTCACCCAGAGGAGAACAACTTTACATTTCCCCCCTGAGGAAAATACGGGGATACACATGGGAATCACACAGGAATACATGGTCAAGGCATAAGGTATATGAATCAATTCTCAAAACATCAAAAAGTCCAAAGAAAAAATAAAAAGGAAAAAAAGAGAAAAAGAAAGGAGAACAAAAAATAACCTCTGAGGAAAATACAGGATATTTAAAAAAAATTTGTGAAAGTAAAAAATTCTAGGAATAAGAAAAAGGAAAAAAAATTCACAAATCAAAGCAGGTTCCTGTAGCAATCCATGTCCCATGAGCTTTGCAACGACAATCACTCACTAACCCAATTTAGCAGCCTGGACTACAGTAAGTTATCACATCATAAAAGAAATAGAAAAAGGAGACTAGATATCGAGACAAATGAGAAATAGCATTTTCCAGTGCAATACTTTTCTTCACTTCAGATATAATGGAGCCAGAACAATCAATGTTGAGTACTTGATATCAAGTGCAGTACGAGGAAGTCCTACGTCTTAACATATGCTAAGCTTCGCAACCTTGAGTCTCACACAGGATCAAGTCTTTACATAGAATGTCATCAATCCCTGTAGGATTAGTTCAGTCTCTTTCTTTTATGTGCTCATTTGCACTTTGCAGGTCAAAAACTCTGTGCTCCTTTGTGGTCTGATTTTCCGTGGATTAGACATAGTCATCGAGCAAAAGTCTCATAATAGTTAAATAACTAGTGGCAGGTTTCTGTAGTCCAAAACTTTTTGGGTATAAATTCATATGCTAGGCAAATGGGCATCTTAGCTTATTCTTATTGCAAAAATCAAAATAGTCAAGAGTCTATTTAATGCTGGTGTTGTGCTCCAAATATAAAAAAATGAGGGAAAAGGAAAAAAATCAAATACTGTATGGCACATGTAGGAAGAAAAATCACCACCAACAAAAAAAAATGTGTAGTTTTTACACAATCACAGAGGTAAAGAATAGAGGTTAATTTTTAAGAAATAAAATTCATTTCCTCCTTAACTTGCCATGATCCATAGTGTGAGTGCAAATGAGGTAGACAAAGTGATGTGGGTGCAAATGAGGCATACAAAGCAATAATACATTCGAGAAAGTGCAAAAGGAATGACAAAGAGCATAAAATGTTTTTGAAAGGCACATCAGGTCAATTAGATCACTAATACACATATTATGCTGTGAGGTAGTATATGCATCATTCAAGTACAAGGATCAATCAAATAAAGTGCAACAAAATAGTGCAAAATTCAGCAATAGAGCATTCTCATCACAATAGGCAAATACAATCAATAGTCAAATATAATTATTGTGTGCAGACGCAAAGCATGGAATCCCTGCAAAGGTACAGGGAGAGCCTCACCCAGAATTCCAGGGGACCCCCCTGGAGAACTTTGGGTGAGGGGCAGTTGAGAAGGATTGAAGTCAGTTAATTGGTGGGATTGGATGTGAGCAGATACTCTGCTTGTTTCTCTTGACTTGGGGTTTCTCCTGAGAAACCATTGTAGCTTAAGCCAGTAGTTTCTACTCATAGAGTTAGCCTATTTGTCATTTCTATTCTTCATTAATATAGTTATATAATTATTTAGTAATTAGAGAGTAAGATATTTATCTATAGCAATAGAGCCAGTTTTAGTTAAGTGCTTCATCTTCTCCAGTGAGGAGGAGGAAGGGGGCATCAATTTAACAGTTTAGGGGCACCTTTCATATATCCTAAACCCTTCCTGGATATATATATATATAATTTTCCTTGTTATTTCCTAATATAACTTTTACCCTTCAAATCTGTGCCTGATAATCATTTGGAAGATACTTACAATTCAGTCTGAACTTCTTGATTGAATCATGTTGGCTGCCAGTTTAAGATTTCCTCTGTCCTCAACAGTTAGATAAATACTTTCTATATATCTCCTCTAACTGACCTGAGAGGAATATAAATTTAAGAAAGGAACATTATTGGGGTTTCAGCCATAAGAGAAACTTACCAGAAGAATCCTATTGCTGTCTTCATTACCAACTGAAGCAGAAGCAGTTAGAGGGGGAGGGGTTTGAGAGCCAGGAGTGTTTTACCCCCTCCTTTCCTCACTGTTGCCTGTCAATCTCTGGCTCTTAATTTAAAGCGCTATTTGGCCCTGAAACATTTATCTGCTTCTCCAATCTATCTGTTATTATAATCATAACATAATAGGTGCAGGTAATAATACTTAGTACAGAGAATTATTCATTATCAATAGGGGGTACTCATTTCACATGACTGCAATGAATCCATGAGTCCCTCTCCCCAGTTTTAATGGCTGTTGGTGTAGTTAATAGGATCTGGAATGGTCCATCATAAGCAGGTTCAGTCCACCCAGTACGTTTGAAATTCTTTATGTACACACTATAACCAGGGTTCAAATCATGAAGCAAGAAGTCTAAGGGGCCTGCTTGAACAGCAACTCCAGAGTCATGGAGTTCTCACAATTTTGTTTGTAATTGTCTGATATAAGTGGCAATGGTTGTATCCCCTCCTAACAATGAAGGACAGGCAGGGTTGAATGGTTGTGCCTGAATAGGTGGATGTCCAAATAGCATCTCAAATGGTGAGACTTGTAAATCGCCTCTGGGTCTGCTTCTGAGATAAAATAAGGCCAGAGGTAGAATTTCAAGCCATTTCAAATGAGTCTCTGTACATAATTTACCAATCATAGTTTTAAGTTCCTTATTCATCCTTTCAACTTGTCCAGAGCTCTGGGGATGATATGGTATATGAAACTTAGGAGTTATCCCCAAACATGCATACATTTGTGATAAGTCTGAGTCAGTAAAGTGAGTTCCTCTATCAGAATCAATACCTGCTGGCAGGCCAAAACGAGGAATAATCTCTTTCAAAATGATTTTGGCAACAAAAGCCTCTGTGGTCTGAGCAGTAGGAAAAGCTTCAGGCCACCCAGTCAGTTGATCGACTATAACCAGACAAAATTTATAGTGTCCAGCTTTTGGTATAGAGATAAAATCAATTTGCAAATGTTCAAATGGTGTGTAAGCTAGAGGACGTCCACCAAAAGCTTTTTCTCGAAAAGTGTGCTGATTAAAGGCCTGGCAGGTGGGACAAGCTGTACATATTTTGGAAGCAATTGTAGTTATTCCAGATGCTATCCATACTCTTTTAACAGAGTCTGCAATGCCTTGGGTGCCAAAATGACCATGTTTAAGGATAGAATGACAAATTTGGTTATAGAAAGCCCTAGGGAACAGGGGCTTACCTTCAGATGACACCCATATTCCATTTATCTATTTTGCTTTGAATCTCTGCTTCCATTTTCCCACTTCCTTGTCATTATAGGTAAGGGATAGATCCAAATTATCAGTAATTGTTAGTGGCATAATTAACTTGGGTCCTTCTAAGGCTGCTAGTTTGGCTGCAGCATCTCCTCGATCATTTCCCCTGGAGACAGGGTCAGTGCCACCTGTGTGTGCAGAGCAGTGAACAACATCTATGGTTTCAGGGAGCTGGATGGTAGAAAGTTTAGTGATAAGGTTAGCATTCCCAATACATTTTTCAGCTGATGTTAAGAATCCCCTTTGAAGCCATAACATGCCAACAGCATGACATATGCCAAATGCATAACGGGAGTCTGTGTAAATTGGGACCCTTTTGTTCTGTGCAATGATACAAGCCTGTTTTAAAGCTGTGAGTTCTGCACTTTGTGCACTCACATGTGAGGGTAAAGAAGCTGACCATAGAGTCTCTAATTCTTTAACTATTGCAGCTCCTGTATAGCACACACCAACTCTCATAAAAGAAGAACTATCTGTAAATAATATTAAATCTGGATTGTCCAAAGGGGTGTCCAGTAAATCATTACGAGGTTTATCAACAGTGGACACCAAAGATGTACAATCATGTAAAGGTTCTTCAGAAATTGGTAAGTCAGGGAGTAAGGTTGCAGGATTAAGAGCTCCACAGCATTTTAATGTGATATGTTCATTATTCAATAGGGTTATCTCATATCTCATAATCCTTTGATCAGTAAATGCTTGAGTTCTATGTCTTAATAACAATGCCTCTACCTCGTGCAGGCACATTATGGTCAGAGGGCATCCTAATACTAAATCAGCAGATTTTGTCACTAATAAAGCTGTGGAAGCTACTCCTCTAAGGCATGGTGGTGCTCCTGCATCTACTGGGTCCAGCTGGGCTGAATAATAGGCTACTGGGCATTGGTCAGGTCCCAAAAGTTGACTTAGAACAACTGAGGCTACTCCTTTCCTTTCATGGAAATATAAAGTAAATGGTTTGTCATAATTTGGGATACGGAGAGCAGGGGCAGACAGGATAGCACGTTTTAAATTTGAAAGAGCTGTTTGGTGTTCCTTTTCCAATTTAAGTGGTTCAGGGAGTGTGTTTTTTGTAAGTGCTACAAGGGACTTAGTGATTTCCCCATGGAAAGGGATCCACTGCCGACAAAATCCTGTTGTTCCAAGTATTGCCCTCAATTGTTTTTTAGTGGTAGGATCACTTAAGTTTTGGATACTTTCAATATGTTGTGGAGAAATTAAATGGGACCCAGCAGTTAAAATAAATCCTAAATATTGCACTTTTGGGAGACACCACTGATACTTTTCTTTTGAGATTTTGTGGCCTCTTTTATGTAATTCTAAAAGAAGATGTTTACTATCTTCTTGACATGTTGTGGCATCTGGTGAGGCCAAGAGTAAATCATCTACATATTTAATTAACTTGCTGTTTTTAAATATAATATTGTCTGTCTTGGCTCAAAATCTGTGCAAAAAGGGTTGGGCTTTCAATATACCCATGGGGTAAACATGCCCATGTCACTTGAGAACCTTTCCAGGTGAAAGCAAAGATATGTCTGGAGTCCTCATGTATAGGTATGGAAAAGAAGGCTGAGCCAAAGTCTATTACTGTAAAGTATGTAGCTGTGCTAGGAATAGAATAAATGATAGTATTTATATTGGAGACTACAGGGTGTCTCTTTATAACATGATTGTTCACTGCCCTCAAGTCCTGGACAAATCGATAGAGATGCTTGCCATTAGGCCCCAATTTTGGCTTTTTAACAGGCAGGATTGGAGTATTGTATTCAGATTTATAGGGAATTATGATGCCTTGGTCAATTAGTGAATTTATCACTGGGGTAATGTCCTCTATTGCCTCAGTCGAGAGAGGATACTGAGGAATGGAAGAAGGTGGGCTAGATTTTGTTTTAATTTGGACAGGGACAGCTGATTTAAGTATGCCAACATCAGAAGGTGTTGTGGCCCAGAGAGACTCAGGTATATCTGTTGGGATTTCAAAAGTGGGAGAACCCTGTATCTCATGACTATCTGAAAGGAGCACAGGGAACAAAGTTAAGGATTCCTCAGGCAATTCCAGTGACATAGAGCCATCTGGAGAGCAATTTATTATGGCTCCAAGCTTGCATAAAAGATTTCTCCCCAGCAGGTTTATAGGGGAGCTAGGCATCAATAGGAAGAAGTGCTCCACATTTAGGGGCCCTAAGGCTACTCTTCTAGGGGAGAACTTTGATACCATCTGGGGTTTTCCTGATACCCCCACTACACTTATTGCTCCTATAGAATTGCAATATGGGTCTGGTGTACTCTTCAATACAGATCTGGAAGCTCCAGTGTCGACAAGACAGTCATAATAGGCATTACCAACCTTTAATGTTACATAAGGCTCATCAGTATGGGGGGGGGGGCAGTGGATGGGGACAACAGGTAGTAAGGCATCAGGGTCTTGAAAATCAAAGGTTGTATCCTTTGATCCCTGTGCCTCAACACCCCCCCCGTACACCTTCATAATCTTTGGGTGGGCCCATGGGCTCCTCCTTGAGGAGCAGTAGCACCCTGGGTGGTTCGGGGCCAAGCTGCACTCAAGATATGCTGCTCTGGAGTCATTTGGTATGAGTTATCAATTGCCTGATCCATATATCTAGATTTGTTTCTAGTCCTAAAGTCACGATCCCTGAAATCATTGTTTCCATAATTGTTATTATTTCTATAATTTTTATAATCATTATTTCTATAATTGTTATTATTTCTATAATTGTAATTATTTCTAAAGTTGTAATTTCTGAAGTTATTATTTCTAGATGCCTGATTCCAAGTCCTACAATTCATCAATATATGACCCCTTCTTCCACAAAATTGGCATATAAGGGGCTGATATTTAGATTCATGGAGAGGGGCAATTGCCATTGGTTTAGTAGCAGACTCTTGTAGTCACTTTTCAGCTCTATTGCTTACAACAGAGACAGTCAAGGAGTCTAGTCTCTTATTAAACATATCCATATTCTTTTTAAATATGTCCAATAAACTATTACTCTCTTCCTGTTTCTCTTTATGGTTATTAAAGACATAAACAGCAGTTCTCCTTAACTCATCAAGATCCATCTTGGGCTATGTAGGGCAATTTGTTTTAAAATGATCTACAATCTCTTTATGAGAGTAATGGACAAATTGTTCCTTTATTAGCCTTACATCCTTTTCAACAGAAAGGTCAAGTTCCATGTATCTATTTCACAGTTCAATGATCCTGTCCATGAATTGGGACGGTGACTCATCATCAGGTTGTATAATGCTTTTAAATTTGGGCCAGGCCTGAGGTTTCTCAGCACATGCTTGCATTGCTTTTAGAAGGGCACCCCTAGCAAGACGTAAGTCTGAGCAGTCTTTGCGATTGTTATACTGCCAGTTAGGATCTTCAGATTGCCAGTGTACTGCATTACATCCTCGGGATTTGTTAGCATAGGCGAGAATTTTAGTCCTCTCCCATTCCGTTAGGAGAGTCTGGAGCAATTTTTCTGTGTCTTTATACGTGGGTTCATAATCATAGAAAATATCCTCAAATTTTTTTATTACTGTTAAAGGTTCTTCCGTGAAGGATGGGCAATTTTCTTTGAAATCTTTTATGTTCTGGCTCGTGAAAGGCTTATATTGTTTCAATGTGACCACATCCCCATCGAGTGCTATTATGAACACTTCCCGTAAGGGAAAAAGGCCTGCACAGGAATCATTTACCAACTGAGGGTAGGCCATGTTAGCCAGAAGTTGCAGAGCATGAGCAAATTGGTTTAGAGTGCAATAAAAGAGTTTCTGTACCTGAGATGTAGTAGAGGGACCTGGTATTCCTATGTTAGAGGAAACAGGTATGCAAAAATCAGGCCTGTTTTGGGAAGAATTCTCTTCTTTCATTTTAGCTTGTAAGTAATACACAATCTGATTCATTTGAACTTGCATATTGGCTTGCATTCTCCTCATATGTGACCATCCAACCCAGAATAGAAATAAACCTACAAGCCACATAGAAAGGACAAGGAGGTAATCAAGAACTCTATAAGTTCCTAATTGGGCAAAAAATTGCAAAGGTTTCTTGTATGGTGGCATTTATACTACTGAACATTGTGATAACAAAAAAAAGGAGATTAAAGGGAAGTGGAAAACAGAATAAGTTTTAATGTATATATTGATTTCTTTATTTATCTAATTTGGGGTTAGGGGCAAACTAAAGGGTATTGTATATTATTATTTTTAATAGTTTTGTTTTAAGAAATTAATTATAATTTATTCGTATATATCAAATATTATAATTTGTTCATAGTATATAGTTTATAATTATATTAAATTTGTAAAAAATTTTTTATATTAATTAAAAAAAATTTTAATTAAAAAAGAATTTTTAATGCCTTTATTTATTTATATACGTATTTGGTGTTGTTGTTCAGCAGGAAGAAGGGGGTAGAAAACAATGAAAAGGGGGAAAATATTTTTTTTATTATTTTTTTTAATTTTTTTAACTGACCCCTAGTGGCCAAATGGTCACACTACAATAGAGAAGGGTAGGAGTGGCAAGCAAGGGACGTGACTATGTTTGCCAGAAACCAAAATGGAGGATATGGCTACAAAGCTTTATGAGTTCAATATATTAAAAGATGGTCACCAGANTTTTTAATAGTTTTGTTTTAAGAAATTAATTATAATTTATTCGTGTATATCAAATATTATAATTTGTTTATAGTATATAGTTTATAATTATATTAAATTTGTAAAAACATTTTTATATTAATTTAAAAAAAATTTTAATTAAAAAAGAATTTTTAATGCCTTTATTTATTTATATACGTATTTGGTGTTGTTGTTCAGCAGGAAGAAGGGGGTAGAAAACAATGAAAAGGGGGAAAATATTTTTTTTATTATTTTTTTTAATTTTTTTAACTGACCCCTAGTGGCCAAATGGTCACACTACAATAGAGAAGGGTAGGAGTGGCAAGCAAGGGACGTGACTATGTTTGCCAGAAACCAAAATGGAGGATATGGCTACAAAGCTTTATGAGTTCAATATATTAAAAGATGGTCACCAGAGGATTAAACTATTATCAATCCTCAATTAAGAATAATCTCAAGTCAAAATTGACTTTTATGGAAGTTTATTTACAATTAGGAAGGTTGAAGTTAGGGAAATTAAGAGAGAGAAACTCTGGCCCAAACCAGGTAAGAATTTAGAGGCCCCAGCAGAAGGGCACAGAGGTTAATCAAACAAGGCTTCTAGCCACAAAGCCTTTTACAATTATAGAGGCAAGAGAGGCCTCCTTGAGGTTAGAGCCTCCAGAAACTCCAAGGGAAGAGACAGAGAGTCAGCCTAACTTACCCATGTGACAATTTAAAGGGAAGCAGTCAGAGGTCCCACCAGAGTCTCAGCATTCTAACACTCCTTCATGAACCAGAGAAGATCCTTCACCAGATGCTCTTTTCTATCGAAGACCCAAGCTGACTGAGGATGTTCTTCTTTTAAAGAGGTCACTTATACATCACTTCCTACTCCTCCCTCCAAATTTGCATGTCCAATCACAATAGATTATTCTCATAATACTGCCTAGGGGGCAGTCAGTTGATTCTCATTCATCACCCACTCTAGCACATGTGGGATACAGACCTCCCAGAATTAGAGGCGTTCTCACCTTTGGAGATTAAATCTAAAGATGGGCAGGGTAGACTTAATCTAATTATCATATGCCCAATAGATTTTTCTCTAACCTCTTACCTTTCCCCTGTATGTGTCCACCTGCTTCATGTGTGTTTCTTGTAGACAACATATGGTAGGGTTTTTGTTTCTAATTCACTGTTATTTGCTTCTCTTTTGTGGGTGAGTTTATCTCATTCACATTCAGAGTTATGATTACCACCTGTGTATTCCCCAATATTTGAAATTCCTTTCATAGTCCTGTCCATTCTTCTTTTGGTATTTCCTTCTACACCAGTGGTTTGCTTTTATTTAGCCCCCATAACCCTCACCCTTATTTTTACTTTACTTTCCACCCCTCGCTTTTTATTCCCCTCTTATTTTTTAATATCAATTAAATTCCCTACCCCCTCTCTTTCCCTCTCTTTTTTTGCTCCCCTATCTTTGTTTTCCCCTCTCAACTTCCCTATAGGGTAAGATAGAATTTGATACCACACTGGATCTAGATCCTGTTCCCCAACAGAATTGATTCCACTGAGAGTAAAGTTTGAGTATTATCTATTAGCACTCTCTTCCTCTCCTTATTATAATAGTGTTCTTCCCCTCCTCCTCCCATGTGCCTCTTTGTGTTGTGGAGATTATCCTGATTTTCTTATTCCTTCAAGTTTCCTTTGGTGCCATCTTCTATTCCCCCACTTTTCTTTACTTTTTGCATATAATTTTAAACCACTTAGTACCTCAATCTCTGTCTATGACTAATTCTTCTAACTACTATAATATAGACATTCTGCTCTATAATGAGAGACTTATCTGAGTGGCCTAGGGTGGTCATCAGATGTAAAGAATGAAACAGATTGGAAGTATGGCTTGTTAGCTTAAAGTACTCTGAGGTACAATGGAGTCACCAGTTTATTATTTAGAAAGTTAAAGATCCCCTTCCCCCAAAAGCCCAAGAAAGTTTCCCACAATTACAGAGAGCAGTATTTTTACTATAGTCAAAACAAAAGCCTTAGAAGCCTCCAGGTGTAGATAAAAACCTATGCTAAACTATCAACTACATGTGTTATCATTAAGTGAAGTCTGGGACATTTTGTTAGGCCAGAAAGCCCCTGAATTTCTCAGCCTTGATAGTGTTAAACAATATTTTTGAGTCTCTTTATTTTACTTTAATTCTGGTCAAAATGCCCCTGCTAAGGGTTCAACCTTGGCTGTACCAGGCAGCTGCGTTCTTGGCCAAAGGAAAACTGTGTTAACTCTCCTCTTGCTGGATTACTGAGAGCCCAAAGCTTTTTCAACAAGACTATATTGCTTTTTAAAGAAAGATGTGAATTATGAAAGGAATCAAAAGAGGAATCTCAGATTTTTATCTTAGATATCCCATTACAGTCTCGATGGTTCTGCCAGCTGTATTTATCTTTTGATGAGGTCCAGATAAAAATATCTATTTGAGATTCTAATTTCTCTTAATAGCTTTTGACATAATCACCCTTTTCTTCAAATTAACATGATTTATTACAAAGGAAAACTTTGAATAATGAAATAAGTTATAAATTGGTTATAATCATCACTTAGAGCTGGATCTGATAGAATTTACAGATCAAAATGTTTTTTTATGGCTCTCTACACTATAATAGTGAATACATTTTCTGAGAGTAAAAAATAACATTTTTCCATATAGGAATATAAACAATTTGCCATTATTAAAGCCCTTAAGGAAAAAAAAAGAAAAAAAAAATATTATCCTTTTTTATTTACCTTTTCATGTTTCTTTTGGTTTTTATATTTGGATATCAAATTTTCCATTCAGTTCTGTTCTTTTCTTTTCAAATATTTAGAAATCTTCTATTTTGTTGAATGCCCATAATTTCCCCTGGAAATATATAGTCAATTTTTATGGATAGGTGATCCTTGGTTATAGAGTCAATTCTCTTGCCTTTCTATATATCATATTCCAAACCCTGAGTTCCTTAATGTGGAGGCTGCTAGATCCTATGTAATCCTGATTGGTGTTCCTTGCTATCTGAATTGCCTCTTTTTTGCTTTTTGTAATATTTTCTCCTTATCTTGGAAGCTTTTGAATTTGGCAATTATATTCCTGGGGATTGTGTTTTGAGGAAGTAATGTAGAAGGTGATCTATGGAATCTTTCAATATCTATTTTGCCCTTATTTTCTTGGATAATTTCTTGTAGTATGATGCCAAGATTTCTGTTTATTTCCAGGTTTTCAGGTGGGCCTATGATTCTCAAATTTTCTCTCCTAGATCTGTTTTCCAAGTCAAAGAGATATTTTGTGTTTCCTTCTAATCTGTCATTGTTTTGACTTTGTTTCATTAATTCTTGAAGTCTTAGGAGATCATTGGCTTCTATTTGCCCAATTCTAGTCTTTAATGCCTGGTTTCCAGCTAAGATCTTTTTATTTTCCTTTTTGGTTTGATCTATCCTGCTTTTCATGGCTTCCAGCAGATCATTTTTGGTCTTCAATTTGCTTATTATTTCCTTTTATTTCTGGGCTTCATTTTCCAAGTAGGAAATTCTGTCTTTAAAACTGTTATTTCCTTTTTGAACTATTTCCCACTTTTCTTGCCAAATCTCTTCCATCTTTCTCATAATCTCAGATTTGAACCCTTCAAGAGCTTGTGATCAATTTCCATTTTTGGGGAAGATTTTGGTGTGTTTACTTTTTGTTGTATTCTAGTGTCTCCTTTTTAGTCTGGATTTTTTCTGCATAAAAATTATCAAGGGTTAAGGTTTTCTTCTTGTTTTCATTCTTCTTGTTCTTGTTCTTCTTGTTCTTTTTCTCCTTGTTGTTCTTCTTCTTTTTCTTCTTCTTCTTTTTTGTGATTGTGGACTGTAGTTCTTGGTAGTTGGTTGTCATTGCCTTTTTCCTTCCAGGTCAGAAGTCTAAGTGAGGAAGGTGGGCGATCTTTGTATTGGGCTCTAGAAAGCTTTTTACCCTGAGGCTATTTTTCTAGTCTCCACAGCAATGTCTGTTGTGTGTTGCCCTGTGTAATCTCTTTGCCCAAGCTCAGTGTCCTTCAGCCTCCTGGGGATCCAAGTTTCTCTGCTCTTAGGGGTAATTACAGGCCCTGAGAACCTAAAGATTGACCCACGGAGTTCTGGGTGTGGAGTGTAGGCAAGTCTCTATTGAGTGCTGGAGAGGTTTTTTCCCTAAGGCTATTTTTTGAATCTCAGTTGTATCTGCTATGAGCCGCCCCTCTCTGCCCAATCTCCTCCCCACCCTATTTCCACATTTCTTCAGTCTCCTGGGGTCCCAAGTCTTGTTTCTCTTAGGAGTATGTCTGTGTTGACCTCATCCAGCCACCCTCCGAGATCCTAGAGGTTGCCCTATGCTCACTATGACTTTGACACCATAGGTAGAGTGGGGGAGGGGTGATGAGCTTGCCCCTTAGTAGGAGTAATTTCCCTCCCTTTTAGTGTGGAAATACTCAAAATTTGCCTACCTTCCATGCTGCACCCTGTAGTGGAGCCCCTTTGTTCATCTGACACACTTTACCTCAGTTGGTAGAGAGGAGAGGAAGAGTCCTGCTTCTACTCTGGTGCCATCTTAACCTAGAGGTCACACTTTCAATCTATTATTAAAGGCTCAGGGAAGTGGTTTTTGAAATTTTCTTGTGGGAACCAGAAATTATGTGTGTGTGTGTGTGTGTGTGTGTGTGTCTGTGTGTGTGTGTGTCTGTGTGTGTGTGTGTGTGTCTGTGTGTGTGTATCGGTAGCAATAATGAAAATAATTACAATTTTTTCCTATCTACTACATTCTATTTGCTACGTGAAACAGCAAAAAGTAATTATTTAATTTTAAGTTAAGGGAGGAAGGATAAATGTTTATGTACATGTTTCCAAAAATATCAGCTTTGATGAATTTATTGCTTGTGAGTTGCTCTTGAATAATTTCCCAAGGTAATTGGGATTGTTGACCCAGTATTTGAATACTTAAGAGGCAACATTTTCTTGTTTTAGAAATGTGTATTATACATTAACATGCTGTAGGGATATAACGATTGGGAAAAAATTGTATAGCAGAGTAACCTAGAAAAAATATCATTCATATCACAGATGTCACATTAAAAAACTTTTCTCAAATGCACAGATTTGAGATGTTTTTAAATTATTCTCCTGTGTATCCGTCTTGAGAGTCCTTGTCATTATAATAGTTCATTATGAGGTAATTATTTTTATTGGATTATTCTTTAGTCTATTCCATAGCTTTTAACTTGGTGTTAAGGGTTGGACTCTGACATTTCTGGAGAAATTATCTGGACTGGTCCTCATACTAATTTCTTGAGGTATTGAATGCAATATTAATATAGGATATCATGGAAAAAACTAAAAATCTAAAGATTCAGCACTCTTATAATGGTCTGATATAGGGCAAAGTCTAATTGTTGCTTCCCTGGTCTGACCTTTGCAAGTTCCTAGAAATTGGACCTATTTAAGCAAAGAGACAACTACTCTTTGTCCCTATCAGTTAGCTGGAAATCTCTGATGTTTCAAAATGACAGACCTTCTCTTGCTTATTCCTGTGTAGCCTGGAAGAGATGCTAGAATGAAAACCTTGATTTGAGCTTGGGGTCTGAATTAAGCCATTACTACTTCTGAATTCTGAATTTCATCCTTTCTGAGTACTTCACCTAGGACCTTCCTGCATGAGAAAAGAAATGCTACAACCTAACTATGCACAGACCCCTTTCCCAATCCAATATGGATCTGTGGCCCAGGACTGGGTGCTAGGCAAGGAATATGCCAGGTGCCATTTATCCTCATTGTTGTGTGCTTTGGTATTGGTCTCAAGATGTCCCAATGTGGGTTTGGTACTTCTTTTTGTGCTGATAAGGGTCTTTCACTGGACACTGGAGTGTTCTTTGAGCAGTATGTTCCACTCCTGAGAATGTCTTGTGCTTATGCAGAACTTAATATCTCCCTGAAACTACCAGGACTAGACAAAGGAGTCACTGTATTTTACTGGGTATCTCTATTAGAATTGAGTTTGTTGTATTTTATAGATATGTGTGAAAAAGTTATGGACAAGAACTCAACTGTACTCCTTACTTCTACTTCAAAATCTTGACTCCCATTAAATGGTATTAATATACAGTAGAATCAGATTGTTTATCATATCTCTATTTCTAATATTTAAAATTCCATTATACATTATCTCATCATATTTCATACAGTATTCAACTATTTATAATGAAAGGAATAATCATACATAAAACAAAGAAAAATAAGTTCTCTCTTAGTAGTAAGATATCTTCAAACAATAATTAAAACATTTCTTCTTCCTTAAAGTGACAGGATTAAAAAAATTTTATGACATACCTTATTTTTGTATCACAAAATTTCATTGTTATTTCTTGAAGAGTACATTATAACTTTTGATTTCTGTGTATTTACAGTTTGTTTTAAGAAAGTTTACTTTGTTAAATAGATGGAGCAATTGCTATATCTAAATGCTGCAAGAAGTTCTTCAATTCTAGAATAAAGATTAAAACACATGAAGTAAAGTCCTGTAAGGATTCTGCCAAAAATAACAAAAGCATTTTTAATTCATTATTTTATTCCTGTAACTAAATTACCCAGCAAGGGGTGGCATGTTACTTCTGTGAAATTAGAATCTGTTACCCTAAAATCTACTATTCCCAGCACCCCATTCTCCTTCTCATGTTACATGCTGAAATAGGGAGGGTATAAATTTTGTGTAACCCTGCGTCTTGCTCTCTCTTGACTTGATCTGTTTGGTGGAGGTGGCATGAGTTGAAAGCCAGGAGACTATTGCTCACATGGCCTTAATTTTTTTAGATAATTAGTATTTTTACATCTATTTCCTTTTTATTCCTTCCATATTGTAAGAAAGGAGAGATAAATAGTGAAAAGTAAGCAAGGATCCCATCTCAGGAAACACCAGAGAATCCACACTGAAAAGAAATCTTATGAGTATAATTGATGTGGAAAGACTTTCAGAAGCATCCTCAGTCTTAGGTAATGTGGATAAAAAGGCGGGTACACTAAAATTCGGGGTAGGGGTGATCTTCCCTTGTTGAGTGATGGAGGGGTAAAAGGTGATTGAGGTGATAGGAGAGGAATGAACGGGAAGCCTGAGTTTAGGGGGGAATGGACAAGGCGTTATTTGGATGGTAAGGGTACAGGTTAGGTAATCAGGAGAGGCAGCTAACACAGACTAGACACCCAAGCTAGAGACAGGATATTGAGGGGAAACAGGCTGAACCCTTCTAGGCAGGAAAGGTACTTTTACAAACACAAGGAATAGGGCCAGACAAAAGTGGTTTGAATCTGACTTGAGGGCTTTCTTGTCAGTTTGACCAACACTAGAATTACCCCTGGGATACATGGCTGAGTTATTGGGTATATGAATCAGTTCTGAAAAAAAACCAAAAACCCAAAAACCGAAAAGAAGAGAAAAAATTAAATCTGGATAAAAATATATGTCAAAATCCTATGTGTATAAAATTACGATGAAAAATAAAACCATAACAGGTCCTTGAATCACCAGCAAGGCCCAATTAAAACCATAACAGGTCCTTGAATCACCAGCAAGTCCCACAAGCCTGCAGGACACTTGCAGCAATATTGCACTTACCCATCAACGGCCAGGACTATGGATAATTGACATATTCTAAAAGAGAAGGGACTAGATTCTGAGGTAAAAGTGATTCCCTGGTCTGATTTTACCTTCAATCTCAGGGAGACCGGAGCCTAAATGAAAGCCAAAGTAAGGTACTTGTAGGAAATCAGACAACCTCTGAAGTTGTCAAAATAGTCGCTTCCTTGAACTACAAAACAAGTCCTCTGTCTTGGTGTAGATCCTCATCAATCCCACCCTGATTGTTGGTCTCCTTGCTTCTTGGCACTGTGCAGTGGTTCTTTTGTGATCCCTTCTTCTTAAATTAGACACAATTATTAGTAAAGGTCCCATAATATGTAACAACCAGTGGCAGGTTTCCATAGTCTAAAGCTTTTGGGTATGCACTGATATTAGGGCTAATAGATATTGTAAACTTATCCTTCTAAATCAAAAACATTAATACTGATTCCATGTACTCAAGTACAAAAAAAAATTAAAAAATCAAATGTCCTATTTAAAATATAGAGAAAAACAATAGGAAAACTTCATATCGTACATCCCATTTGACGATGGGTCAGTCAGAAAGGAATAACACAAGGATTTCTCATTCAAAAGTGAGCTCTATTTCTTTTCTACCTTGGCCATGATCCAGGGTGTGAGTGTACATAATTTTTTCACCAGGTAAAAGCTTTTTATAAACAGTAGGACAGCAGCTAATGCAGATTCGAAGAAGTACAAAAATTCCCCAAATCATAAGAGCCCATTTGATGACAACTGTGAGCAAACCCATTCCCTGCATCCAAGAGAGGTTCTACCAGTTATCATTAGGAGTCACATGAGTCTGTAGGGATACTTGTTATGTGTCATTTAAAAGCCTTTGAAACTCATGGATATTTGCTACAAGTTCTCCAGATCTATTTACATAAGAACAACAGGATAGATTAATACAAGCACCCGCACTTCCTAATGCAGCTGTGAGCATGTCAAGGCCAGCCGATTTTGTAGAACTCTTTTTGCTAAGGAGTTGGTCTCTTCCTGTAGGTAAGGCAGCCTTAGGAGTTTGGGAGATGGCTTGGGCTGTGCCTTGAGCCAATCTCTCCACCTCGGTTGAGATGTTTCTAACAATTCATTCATATAATATTTTAATTATTAAAGAAAAACCTACTCGAGTTATTGGGAAAAATAGACAACAAATCCATAATATGGAGAGTCCTCAACATATTCCTTTCAGAGCTAGATAAAATCAAGAACAAATTTAAGATCTAGAAGAGAATTTTTGAGAAAAGTTAGACATGAAAATCTCTGGAGATTACTGAATGGGAACAGAAAGGGGATATATATATATATATTCCCAGCTATGCAAGAAAAGCAGTTATATTAAACATATATTTATTGACCAGAATACAATAAAAATATATTCAACAAAAAAAAGTAAGCAAGGATGCTGTTTTGTAAGAGGAAAGCTAGTTGCATGCCAGGAACAAAATGATCCTAGATTCTAGAATTCAGAGAGTGTATATGAAGGGGACACCAACTGCCCAGTGAGGGGAGAGCTCTTAGACTTCCTGTCTCTTGAGCCAACTGGATGTCTTGGCTTCTTGTCTCCTGGAACTGAAGTCTTACCTCTGTTTGTTTCTGCTTAAAGAAAACTTACTTTGAATTTAAATCAGAGTTCCTATCTGCTGAAAAGTGTTCCTGTCTAATGAGAACATCTGTAACCAGCAAGCCTGAACTAATAACATACAGTGCTGGTAAAGGCCTGAGCCCCAACTCCAGTCTGGCCCAGCTAGGTTGAACTCTACCATCACAACTTCATTCCTGAATATATTTGGAGACCTGCTTCAACATATAAACCAACCAGTGAGGATTAAGTAATGCCAGGAGTAGCTGGTAAGGTTTAGAGAATCTAGTCAGTGAGGCCAGGGTTTAGGGAGTTTCAAAAAAAAGGAGGAACTCCCATGAGGGAGTTGTAAAAGGGGGGAGGCTAGTGAGAATCCCTTAATCCTCCTTTCATACTTTTTGTTGTTCCAGAATAAATCCCCCTTTTTACCTGTTTTTACCTGTTTTTACCTGTTTTTTCCTCTTTTTGCCAACTTGTCTTGTAGATTTAAAGTGTACTGGTCCCAGGGAAGGAGGCTCTCAGCCTTACTCCACCGAAGGGTTTGGAGGAATCAAATGAACCTCAGTATTTCAACAACATCATCAACATCATCATTATTAGAGTCAATTATTTCAACATCAAGTGATTATTAATAAACTCTATAAAATATAATTCTTGGAGTGTTGGACTGCTATGAGCCCGCTACAAGTCAACCTGGGAGTTTTTGTGAGCTCTCTTACTGTGGGGCTGGTGAAGTACAAACCCCTGTTTCACTTACATTGCCAATAGCTGAGTGCCTTTGAAGCACGGTGTGGGATCCATATTTCTGAGAGGGGTTCAAGCTGCATCCTACAACAGGTATTTCTTTTAAGCAACAATAAGCTTCCTAAAGACACTTCCAAAGTCCCCTGTAGACTTGGGTCTTAAGAGTGTAGCAGCTTAGGGCTAAGAGAGCCTTTTAGAGGAGCAACAGCCTAACAGCTCAGAGTAGATGCTGTCTACCCCATTTATCTCCCAGTTCCATTTTAAACTGGTCCTGGGAGTTTTCACACTCCTGGCTGAGAGGGTGGAAACAAGGGTTTAGCCCACAGGGAGGTGTCCTATATAACCCTCTAGAACCTAAAACCCTCACAGCTGGAGGCAACTAGGAGTTCAATGGATTAAAAGACAGAATTTGGAAATTAGGCTCTGGTTTCCTGACCCAAATATAGGGTGCAGCCTGCATTCCATATTCAAATATCCTTTTGCTCTCCTAGACCAGCTCAGCTAAGAAGCTCTGAGGAGTTTTCTTTTTACCTTCATTGTGCCTAAAATAGAAAGCTTTTGTTTTCCCTCACTAACTTAGACTCTGGCCAAAGCCTTTCAGTCACCCTCCATTTCTTTTTAAACTAGCTAATAGGGGCATATCTAAGAATGGTATTCCAAATCATGCTGTCAGTGAAAAAAATGTTTTTTTTAACTTTTAAAAAGCCTGAGCTCCCAGAGAATTTTACTAATTTTGAAATGTTCAACACTTCAGAATGGTTTTATTTAGCACTGCTCCTAGAAGGGCTCCTATTCACAGCATATTTTCTCATGATTAAATAAACACACAGTTACTTTGATTAAACTACAGACTCAAATAAACAGCACTGAGAAACACATGAGTAATTTTAAGATTCAGAAGGAAGATTGTCCTCCATTCAAACCTGCCCAGCCTATGCCTCAAGCTGATTTCCTCTTATCTCCTCTTTTTCAGTTTTTGGAAGTTCATGGCCCAACCTCTTCAACCTCTTGCTCCTTCCCCTCCTTGCTTGACTTCTCTATCTGTCTCCCAGACCTACACTTCTTCCCTTAACCCAGCCCCTGCCCTTTCCTCTCACCATTCCCACCCCTGCCAGATCTATCTTCTCCCTGCCTCTTCCTGTTCTTTCCATGTCTCAACCCCTCCCTCCTCTACCTGACCAGACCTCTCCCCTACCCCTCCTCCCAAATTCCACCCTCATTCCTATGTCTCTGCCTCCCCATCTCTTTACCATTCCCTTCCTCTTAACTCACCTACTCCTCCTTCCCTCACCTGCTTGTTAGCAACCTAAACATCTAGCTAAGAGGCAGAAATCATAAATAATTCAGTTAAAGACCTATTACCCTTAAGAGAAGTACCTACCTACAATAAAACTGAAGAGATGGAGCCCTTAAGACATTGTACACCATTAGCCACCTAGATATTAAGAGCTTAAATCAAAATATCCTTACTTTGAAGATGATCCTATTATAGGGAATAAAAATATCAAAACATCTGTAAAATGTATGATCATATTTGGCAAGACTTGGACAATTTAATCCAACCTTTCTTGACAGAAAGATAGAAAAATAAAATCATCTCTCTTGCTAATGAGGCCCAAGGAAGGAGACCAGTTCATTGCCAATCTATTCACAAAAATGGTCACTTTGGTACTCAAGATATTGTGGGCTCTGTTAAAAGAGTATGGATAGCCCTTGGCATAACTAACATAGCCCCTAAAGTGTGTACAGCCTTCCCTACCTGTCAAGCATTCAATTAGCTTTCCTTTCATGGCAAAGCTTTTGCTAGGTGTCCTCTGGCTTACAGACCTTTTGAATACCTACAAATTGATTTTATCACTATGCCAAAGACTAGACAGTATACATTTTATCTAGTTATAGCAGATCAATTAACCAAATGGTTTGAAGCATTTCTTACCACCAGGACCACAGAGGTTGTTGTTGTTCTTATTTTTTTTATTTTATTGTTTTTTTTTGCCAAGGTGCACTTAAAAGATATTATTCCTCACTTTGGCCTCCCTGCACATATTGATTCAGACAGAAGAACTCATTTTACTGATTCAGTTCTATCTAAGGTATATTCTTGTTTGGGGATAACTCTCAAATTCCATGTACCATATCAGCCCCAGAGCTCAGCCCAAGTTGAGAGAATGAATAAAGACCTTAAAACTGTGAGTAGAAAATTGTGCACAGAGACTCATTTAAAATGGCCCGAAATTCTCCTTCTGGCCCTATTTTATCTTAGAAGCAGGTCCAGGGGAGATCTAAAAATCTCACCATATGAGATGCTTTTTGGACATCCCCTATCTAGGCTAAACCTTTCTGCCCTGCATATACATCATTTCCAGGGGGAGACACTTCTATTGCCTCATGTATACTGGATTTGCAAATCAAATTGCGAGAACTCCATGAATCTGGAGCTGCTATACAAGCAGGTTCTATAGACTTCTTGCTCCATGACCTACACTCAGGAGACAAAAGAACCATTATGCAATTCCAAGAAGCACAAGGTCAAGGAGACCAACAAATCCCAATGGAATTGATGAGAATCTGCACCAAGACAGAGAACTTGATTTTGGGTTTGAGGAAGCAGCTGTTTGACAAATTCAGATGCAGAATTTCCCTGTGCCAATTTCAAATAAAGTACCTTGACGTAGTTATAATTCTAGCTCCCCTATCCCTGAGAGTGATAGCAAAATCAGACCAGGGAATGATATTTCCCATTTACTGTAAAAATTCAGTACTTTTTTCTGTCTCTCATAAGTGTTGCAATTTTCTGTATTGCTGGCTACTGATTGTTAAGTACATATTGCTTCAATGGTCCTACATGCAAAACTTCCAGAGGCAGTGGCCTAAGATAGAGATGTTGTGTCTGAATGCTGAAATCAGCCTGAACTCTTCCCTGCTTCTCTCCTTCAGCTGCTTCCTTGCCAACTATGGTCAGAACCCTGAACTTTGAGTAGTTGTGATAGAAAGGTACTCTGTCCCAGTAGGAGCCCTCACTCTGAGATCTCACCTATTGCTGGAATCTCAACATAATAGGTGGGGAAAGGATACTAGGACCTTCCTTCATTTTTTCCCTTAAACCTTCAACCTTTACTGCATGCCTTTTAAGTTGAATCAAGCAGGAGGGTCACACAGTTCTGTCTTGTTGTTGGATTTGGTTTTCTATCCCCCTTGAAGGACTATGTTTTTGATTGGTGTGGAAGGATTTTCTAAGAGGAATTGATTTTTGCTGCTTCTATGCCACCATCTTGACTTTGCCTCTAATAAACATATTTCAGAATAATAAAATGAACTTCCTAAGAAAAAATCCCTGGAACTCAATGCATCTACAAATGGATTTTACCAAATATTTAGTTAAAGTAATTCCAATATTATGTAAACTATTTGGAAACATGGGCAAGAATACAATCAATTTTTTCTAAGGGCAAATATATGGTGCTTGTACCTAAAGTAGTTCAAGTTCAAAATGAGACAGAAAAAAGATAAACCAATTTCTCTAATAAATATTAATGCCCCCCCCCAAAATTCTAGAGATGAGATTAGAGCAGTGATGGGCAAATGTTTTAAAGAGGGTGCCAAAGGAAAGGAAAAAAATTTAGGAGGGCCAATATAATTTATTAAAAATAACAATGATACATTTTACAAAATTCTTGTATTTTTTGTGATACTAAGCCTTATTAATGACTGAAAATTTATGGAGAATGTGATGAATTTTCCATGGAAGGAGAATGTGACTGCATTTCTAAAAGTTTCTCATAATTTCATTCAAACAGGGATGCACTTATTCTTAGAAGAGAAGTTAAATGCTTATCTGTCAGTCTGTTTCTAAGGCAACTCTTTTGAAGTTTCATTGTAGAAAACACCTGTTCATATATATATATTGAAGCAAACATAGCAGTAACTTTCTGGGCATGAGATATCAGATTTGGGAAAGTGGATTTTGACAAGGACTTATAGAATTCTATTTTGGAACATTAAGAAACAACTGAGTTAAGTGTTACATTGTTATTCAATTCAATTCAAGTTGCAAGTCTAGTTTCACTGTTTCACAGTTAACATTAAAAGGCATACTGAAAATTTCAAAGTCTTTTTCAATGACTCTGAAGTCTTCAAATCTTCATTCAAATTCACCATAGAATCTTCTCAGACTATCTTCATAACTCTTAAGCTTTTCCTTCATCACTGGGGCTATTGAATTCACCCTCAGGAAGTGAGACAAGTCATTCTAAGCAAGCTGATTCATGAATAGAACAATTTGTAGTTTAAAACCTTTGAGATGGCCTCAGATATCATCTATAAATTGATTTTTTCCTTGAATCTTGACATTAAATTTGTTCATGTGGTAGAGAAGATCCGTAAAAAATGTAAAGTCTGAAATCCATGTAGTATCTTCCAGGATTTTATACTCTACCGACCCCTGTTTCTCAAGTAAGAATGTCACTATTTCATCTTTCAGCTGCCAAACTCGCTCAAAGATGCGTACTGTGCTAAGCTACCTTATTTTCAAGTACTACAATATATCAGAGTACTCAGATTGCATGGATTCTAGAAACTCCTGAAATTATCTGTGAGCAAGCCCTTAAGATCAAATAGCATTAACCAGCTTCACAATAACATCAAACACAGGTTTCATATCCAAAGCATGTTTACACAGGGCATCTTGATGTATGATGCAATGTAGATGTAGAAATATAACATTGTTATCTGGATATTTTTCATTAAAGATCCTAACACATCCAGATTTTTTCCCTGTCATTTTTCTCACTCCATCTGTTGTTATACTACATATGCAATTTATAGATACTCTCAAAGTTGAAATTCCTTCCATAAATTCATGAAAAATATCTGACCCTGTTGTAGTTCCCTTTAACAACCTCATGCATGCTAGTTCCCCTGTAAAACAGAAGTTTTTGTCAACTCCTCTTATAAATAATAGGAACTCTGCAGTATCATTTACATCAGAGCTTTCATCCATAGTAATTGAGCAGAATTTAAATTGGTCAATCTTTGATTCCAAATATGATAATATGTTTTTATCCATTGCTTCAATTCTACAAGTCACTGTTTTCTGAGAGAAGCTTATTGTTTCAAAATCTTTTCTTTTGTGAGGACATAATATATCTCAAACTTTGAGCGTGCACTGTTTAACAAACTCTCCATAAGAGAGCTTTGTTACTTTTATCAATGCTGTATGCTACAACATAACTTGCATGTGTAACTGCTTGCTGAGAACTATTTCTTTTCTTTAAAATATTTTGCTGACCTGATAGGGTTTTTTGTTGTTTTTTTTGTTTTTTGTTTTGTGTGTGTGTGTGTAGATCTGCTTTTTGTTTTATTTCTTCTTCAGTCATGGCTCTAACCTTGACATCTTTGTGCTTAGAGCTGAAGTGTCATGAAATGTTATATTCTTTGTAGACTGCTACACTTCCATTGAAGATGAGACATAGTGGTTTTTCCCTAAAAATTGTGAAAAAGTGCTTCCAAGTCCATTCATCTTTGAAATCACTGCACTCAGAATCAACTTTATGTTTCTTAGATAACATCTCAGGGCTAAATTTTTTCACAATATGAGTAAAACTAGCAAAACAACAACTCTAAGACAGGTCTGAATCAAGAAACATGTTTCAATATCTATCTGCTGTGGAGAGGGTAGCTATTGTGAAGGGCTCCATTGATCTGGGGCAGAGACAGTGGCAGCAGCAGCCCCTAGAACCCCAGAAGTCACAGCGCATGGCAGATGGTAGGGAAAATGTGGAAAACTAGAGAGCAGGGTTCAAGTTGATCTGGATTCAAAAGGCCTAGGCCCTAGGCTATGAGGGAGTAAGAAAAGAGTTATTAATTAGCGATCCCCCGAGGGGAGGAGAGTCCAATTCCCTACAGGAAGTGGGGATTTTAAGGAAGTTAAGGGAACTGGCTTAAGTCCCCTTCCAGGTCCCATCTCACCTGCCTTGGGAGCAATAACTAAATCCCCTTTGTGATTTTGCTCTCTCCCCCTCCCAGTGGCCAGTTTTACTCTTTGCTACAAAGTTGCCAGCAGCCAGTGCCACTCAATCTCAACATAACAATCCAATATCTTGGATAAGTCAATAAATTTGAATGTTGTCACTGATATAAAACAAAATAGGAAAAAGGAGGAAAATATTTATTTTTCTTATAGCCTGTATTCTTTTTTTTATTCTTCAGATTAGGAATAATTTCACAGGGCCCGGATAGAACATTTCAGGGGGCCACATCTGGCCTGGGGGCCTGCATCTGGCCTGCCCATTACTGGATTATAGCAAAGATCACACATATGACCAGGTGAAATTTATATCAGGATTATAGAAATGTGTCAATATTGGGGAAATTGTCAGCATAGTTGGTCAAATTCATAGCAAAATCAACAAAAATTGTGATTATCTCAGAAGATACAGAAAAAAAAAGATTTCAAAAATACAATATATATTCTTCTTAAAGACACTAGTGATCATACGAATACATGGAGATTGCCTTAAAATATTAAAGAGTACTTGTCTAAAATAATCAGCAAGCAATATCATAAATGAGGATATGACATAAATCTTCCTGATAGATGAGGAATAAAGCAAGAGTACCCTTTATCACTACGAGTATCCAACATTGCATTAATATGCTAGCTATTGTAATAAGATAATGAAATGAGGAAACAAAAGCTATCATTCTTTCCTGATGATATGATGGGATACTAGCAGGGTCTTTGAGAAGCAACTGAAAAGCTACTTTAAATAATTAACAATGTAATAAATAAGTTATAAGATATATAAATCATATAAGTCATCAACATTCATTTCTGTATATTACCAACAGTAGCCAACAGGAAAAGACAGAAAGAGAAAATCAAATTAAAACAACAATAACTATAGTAATTTAATATACTTGGAAGATGGCCTACCAAGCCAAACCCAAGAAATACAATACTACAATTTCAAAACACTTTTCATATAAATGAAGTGAAACCTAAGCAATAATGAGGAAATTAATTGCTTATGAGTATGCCAAAACAATATAATATAATGGCAATTCTACCTAAATTAATTCACTTATTCAGTGACATCTCTCAAAACTATCAAAAATATTATTTTATATGGCTGGAAAAATAATGATAAATGTAATAGCACAGAAGGTGAAAAATTTCAGAAATCAATGAAAAAAATGATGGAAGGTGACCTAGAAGTACTAGGTCTTAAACTGTAGAAAGTGGTAATCATCAAAATGAATTGATACTGGCTACAAAATAGTTTAATGGATCAGTGAAATTAATTAGGTCCTTCATATTCAGCATCAGTACTCAGCCTCATTAACTGGGAGGATAGTAACAGCAAACAGAAAAATATGGAAGTTTGGAAAGATAATCAATGTCATAAAAACATAGAAGCAATGAATTTATCAACAATATCAAAGATTTTGCAGAGGTAAAAAAAATGATGAAGTGAAAAAAACATTAGATTTGGTAAGGTAGAGATCATTGGGAAGAAACACAATTAGTTGCATGATGAGTTTGGAAATCAGATTGTAGAAAGTTAATAAAAAGTGAAAGGAAAAGAGAATGGAAGACTTTCAGACAGCCTTTTCAAGAAATTAAACAATAAAATCAACCTTAATAAACTTAATCCATATTAGGGTCTAGTTTATAACTATCTGATCATATAAAACATAGTTCCATGTAGGCCATGTTATGAGAGAATACTCACTTATTTTCCATTGACATATGGTCAAAAGAAATGAATAGGAAATTTTAAGATGAAGAAATTAAAATTTTCTCTGGTTCTGTAAAAATGATAACAACTAAACATTAATAATAAAAATTAAAATTAAAATTACTTTGAGGTACCATCTCACATGCATCAGACTGGCTAATATGAAAAAAAATATGTTGAATGCTCAAGGATGTGTGCAAAATTTGGTATGCTAATACACTGCTGGTGGAGCTGTGAACTGATACAAACATTCTGGAGAGCAATCTGGAACCATGACCAACGTCATATAAAACTTTACAAATAATTTAACCCAGAAGTATTTCTAGTAGGTGTTTATCCCAAAGAGATCAAAGATAGGGGAAAAGCACCTCCTTGTACAAAAAATATTTATAACAAGTTATTTTCTAGTAAGAGAGAACTGATAATTAAATGGATGTCCATCAATTGAAGAATGGTGGAACAAATGATTTGAATGGCCCAAAGAAATCACAAATAAGATTATTACAAAAAAATCTTGAAAGACATATGCAATGATACAAAAAAGTGAACAGAACCAGGAGAATGTTGTAAACAATATCACCAATTGTGACTCATTTAATTATTATCTGCAATCCAGTGATCCAGGACAACACCAAGGAGATGATGACAAAAAAAATGTTATCCATTATTATACAAGGAACTGATAAAATCTGAATGCTGATGAAATCATGATATTCTTCATGATATTTATTCCATCAGTTTTTCTCTAGTGTAAGCAATATGTGCCATCTTTCGTAAGATGATGAATTTAGAAATATATAGTATATTAACACACATAAAACCTATCCCACATTATCTATCAGCTTGAAGAAGCATGGAAGGGGTAGGAGGGAGAGAGAGAATGTATATTACAAAATGTCAGAAAATGATTTTTTGGAAATTGTACAGAAATATCTAGAAAAACATGTTTAAAAACTCATTGAAAAAGGAATGAACAGCAAGTAGGTAGATCAGTTAATTGAAAGCCAGACCTAAAATTGGAAGATCATGAGATCAAATGTGGCCCCAGACACTTCCTAGCTGGGTGACCCTGGGCAAGTCACTTAACCCCCATTAACTAAGCCCTTACCATTCATCTTCCCTGAAAACAATAACTTGGCTTTGATTCCAAGATAAAAGGTAAGAGTTTTTATTTTTAAAAAGGAATAAGTTTGGTATTGATAATATCCTTTCAAATTCTCATATTCATTGTCTCTATGCCTCAGTGAGATAGTTTACCTAAATGACAAACATTATTGGATCAGTCTTTAATACTTGACTTATTGAAGAAATGACTTGGAAAGTATTTTTAGAGGATATTGTTGCTAATCTGGTTAATAAGTCTCTCCACATAATTCAGTTTCCAAAACTTGAATTAGAAGTAATTCTAACATTGACTTTCTTGCTTTTTTGTGTCTTTCAATTACTTATCATTACTTTTTTGGTTCTTGCTTCTCTCTCTCTCTCTCTCTCTCTCTATATATATATATATATATATATATATATGTATATACATATATATATATATAAATTTAGAATATTTTCCCATGGATACATGATTCATGATCCCCAGACACCCATCTCCTAGATTTTATAAAAAATTTCACTGGGTTATACGGGTATATTGTTCAAAACCTATTTCCATATAATTCATATTTGCAGCAGAATGATCTCTAAATATCAAAACCCTAATCATATTCCTACCAAACTATATGATTGATCATATGTTTTCTTCTATGTTTTTGTTCCCAGTTGTGTTCTCTGGATGTAGATAGTGCTCTTTCTCATAAGTTCCTCTGGATTGTCCTCGGTAATTACATTGCTGCTAGTAGAAAATTCTATTTCATTCTATTGTCCCATAATATATCAGTCTCTGTGTACAATGTTCTCCTGGTTCTGCGCCTTTCACTTTCCATCAATTCCTGGAGATCTTTCCAGTTCACATGGAATTCCTCCAGTTCCCTATTTCTTTTAGCATAATAATATTACATGACCATCATATATTAAGATTTGTTCAGCCATTCCCCAATCAATGGACAACCCTGCCCTCCCCATTATCCAATTTTTCCTCCATTGAAAAGTGTGGTTATAAATATTTTTGTACAAAACTTTTTCCTTATTATCTCTTTGGGGGTGCAAAGCAAGTGGTGATATGGCTGGGTCAAAGGATAGGCATTCTTTTAAAGTCCTTTGGGCCTAGTTCCAAATTGCCAACCAGAATTGTTAGACCAATTCACAGCTCCACAGAGCAATGTATTAATGTCCCAATTTTGCCACATCCCATCCAAATTTTGTCACTTTCCTATGTTGTCATATTGGTCAGTGGGTTAGGTATAAGGTGGTAACTCAGAGTTGTTATAATTTGCATTTCTCTAATCAGGAGGGGTTTTGAATGCTTTTTCATGTTATTATTGATAGATTTGATTTCATCATGTGGAAACTGCCCATTCATGTCCCTTGACTATATGTTGATTAGGCAATGGCTTGATTTAGGGTAAATTTGACTTAATTCCTTAGATATTTGAAAAATTAAAACTTTGTCAGAGAGTTTTGTTATACAGATGTTCTCCCAGTTTGTTGCTTTGCTTCTAATTTTTGTTGCATTGGTTTTGTCTGTACAAGAACTTTTAAATTTGATGTAATCAGTCATTCATTTTACATTTTATAATTTTCTCTATCTCTTGCTTGGTCTTAAATTCCTTCCTTTCCCACAAATGTGACAGGTATAATATTCTATATCCACCCAATTTGTTTATTATTTTACCCTTCATATTTGTCATTTACTCATTTTTTAATTTACCTTTTTATAGGGTGTAAGTTGTTGATCTAAATATAATTTTCCCATACTGTTTTCCAATTTTCCCAGCATTTTTTGTCAATTAGAGAGTTCTTGTCCCAAAAGGTAGGATCTTTTATTTTATCAAACACTTGCATTTTTAAATTTCTCCTTAATCTAGTCCATTGATCCATCCTTCTGTCTCTTAGCCAGTACCATATTGTTTTGATGACCACTGGTTAATAGTACAATTTAAGATCTGGTACTGCTAGACTCCTATTCTTTCACATTTTTTCCATTATTTCCCTTGATATTCTTGATCTTTTGTTATTCCAACTGAATTTTGTTATAGATTTTTCTAATGCAGCAAAAAAGTTTTTTTGGTAGTATAATAGGTATGGCACTGAATAAGTATATTAGTTTGGATGAGATTGTAATTTCATTAAGTTAGCTCATCATACTTAGGAATAATTAATGTTTTCCAGTTATTTAGATCTAGTTTTAACTGTGTTAAAAGTGTTTTGTAGTTGTATTAATATAATTCCTTTGTTTGTCTTGTTAATTAAATTCCTAAATATTTTATATTGTCAAGAGTGATTTTAAATGGGATTTCTCTTTCTAACTCATACTGCTGAATTTTGTTGGAGATATATAGAAATATTGATGATTTATGTGGGTTTGTCTTGTAGCCTGCCACTTTGCTATAGTTATTAATTATTTCCACTAGTCTTTTAATTGATTTTCTAGGATTCTTTAAGTAAAACATCTTATCATCTGCAAAGAGTGATAGTTTAGTTTCCTCATTGCCTACTTTGATCCCTTCAATATCTTTTTCTTCTCTAATTGTTATTGTTAACATTTCTAATACAATATTAAATAATAGAGGTGATAATCGTCATCCTTGCTTACTCCTGATCTTATTGGGATGGCTTCTTTGTCCATTTTGTAGATGATGTGTGCTAATGGTTTAAAATACATATTGTTTATTATTTTTGGAAAAGGCCCATATATTTCTATCCCTTCCAGTGTTTGTGTTTCATTTTGTCAAAGGCTTTTTCTGCATCTATTGAGATAATCATGTGATTATTGTTGGTTCGATTATTGATATCATCAATTATATGCATGGTTTCCCTAATATTAAACTATCCTTGCATTTGTAAGTTTTAAAATTAATATTCAATGTCTCCAAAGTATGATATTTATAGGGATTTTATTAAAAGCACAGGGAAAGAGTCCCAACTCACCCTTTACCATGCCGCCTCCTCTCCCCAAAAGCCTCATCACTATGCCCACAACATATATATCAAAACAGCCCGTGAAACCCACAACCAAAAGGAAAAAGCTTCAGGAATTATGTGTATGGTGAAAGGGAGTTTGGTAATGTAGTTTAAAGAGGTACAAGGTCTTTTCAACTTTATATTCCCCCCTGCGATCCTTTGGGAGACAAGTCTCCCCAGTGGATCATGAAAACATAATCAAATTAAAGTTCACAATAATTCAGAAATAAAAGGGAAATAAAAGGGAGAAAGAATAAAACCCATATTCAGTGTATTGACAAAAAGCCATTTAGGGGACAGTCCCCTCTCTGGCACAAAAGTGTCCATTGAAAATAAATACATTCAACCCCCCAAAGTTCAAATTCACCATATCTTGAAATTCACTCTGGATCTTCTGGTGCAATATGTGGTCTCTGCAGGCAACTTCATGGAGTTTTCTGGATTCTGGGAGGTAGTCTTCTGTTCTAAATTAGGGTCAAATTCAAGTCCAAATTCACAACAATAATGTAGTCCCCCCAGAGGAGAATAATTTTACGTTTCCCCTGAGGAAAATATAGGGATACACATGGGAATCACACAAAAATACATGGTTAAGGCATAAGGTATATGAATCAAATTTCAAACCATCAAAGAGTCCAAAGAAAAATAAAAAGGTAAAAATAACCTCTGAAGGAAATATAGGATATTGAAAAAATGTGAAAGGAAAAAATTCTAGGAACAAGAAAGTAGAAAAAATTCACAAATCAAAGCAGGTTCCTGTAGCAATCCATGTCCCATAATCTTTGCAACAACAATCACTCACTAAACCAATTTAGCAGCTTGTACTACAGTAAGTTGTCACATCATAAAAGAAATGGAAAAAGGAGACTAGATCTCAAGACAAATGGGAAATAACATTTCCCGGTACAATCCTTTTCTTCACTTTCAGAGATAATGGAGCCAGAACAATTTGATGTAGAGTACTTGATATCAAGTACAGTACAATGCTAAGCATTGCAAACTCGAGTCTCATAAAGGATAAAGTCTTTGTGTAGAATGTCATCAATCCCTGTAGGAATAGTTTGGTCTCTTTCCTTTATGTGTTCATTTGCACTTCACAGGTCAAAAACTCTCTCCTCCTTTTGTTATTTTTTAAAATGATGAAGGCTGATATTATGAGGAAAACTAATATTTTATTTAGGCCCATGTTGCTAGAATAAAATCAACCATGCGCCTGTAAAAATTTCAAATTGCTGCCTCAGCCATTATGTTCCCTATCTTCCCTCATCCTGTCTGTGTAACAAAAAAGAGTGTGAGCTCAGGTAGCCAAGAAGAAGTCAAACCCGACTTCCCAATATTTAAAGGCAAGCTTTACCTTGAAGATGTCATCCAAAACAGGAAACCCATTGGGCCATGGAAAATGTAGTTTCAAAGTCTCCCACATGTCCACTGGAAATTGTCATATATCAACATATCTTGATGCTTAATACCTCTAAAATGGAACCCCAGAAATTCTAAATAACATACTTTGTGGTCCAATTTTACTTGGATTAGATGTAGTTACTGAGCAAAAGTCTCATAAAAATTAAATAACTAGTGGCAGGTTTCTATAGTCCAAAGCTTTTTGGGTATAAATTTATACGCTAGGCAAATGGACATCTTAGCTTATTCTTATTGCAAAAATCAAAACAGTCATGAGTCTATTTAATGCTGGTAACATGCTTCAAATGTAAAAAATGAGAGAAAAGAAAAAAATCAAAAACTGTATTGCACATGTAGGAAGAAAAATGAACAAAAAATATGTAGTTTTAAACAATCACAGAGGTAAATAATAGAGGTTAATTTTCAAGATATAAGATTCATTCCCTCCTTAACTTTCCATGATCCACAGCGTGAGTGCAAATGAGGTAGACAAAGTGATGTGGGTGCAAAAGAGGCATATAAAGCAATAGTACATTCAAGAAAGTACAAAAGGAATGACAAAAGGCACAAAATATTTTGAAAGGCACATCAGGTCAATATAGGTCACTAATACAAATATTCTGTTGTGAGGTATTATATGCATCATTCAAGTATAAGGATCAATCAAATAAAATGCAACAAAAATAGTGCAAAATTCAGCAAAAGAGCATACTTATCACAATAGTCAAATACACTCAATAAGCAACTAAAATAGGTACAGGCAGTTGTAATTAGTACAGAGTATTATTCATTACCAATAGAGGGTACTCATTTCACATGACTGAAATGAATCCATGAGCCCCTTTCCCCAATTTTAATGGACCTGGAATGGTCCATCACAAGCAGGTTCAGTCCACCCAGTACGTTTGAAATTCATTATGTACACACTATAACCAGGGTTCAAATCATGAAGCAAGAAGTCTAAGTGGCCTGCTTGAACAGCAGCTACAGAGTCATGGAGTTCTCACAATTTTGTTTGTAATTGTCTGATATAAGCAGAAATGGTTGTATCCCCTCCTAACAATAAAGTATAGGCAAGGTTAAATGGTTGTGCCTGAATAGGTGGCTGTTCAAATAGCATCTCAAATGATGAGATGTGTAAATCACCTCTGGGTCTGCTTCTGAGATAAAATAAGGCCAGAGGTAGAATTTCAGGCCATTTTGAATGAGTCTCTGTGCATAATTTGCCAATCATAGTTTTAAGTTCCTTATTCATACTTTCAATTGGCCAAAGTTCTGGGGATAATATAATGTATGAAATTTAGTAGTTATACCCAAACATGAATAAATTTGTGATAAAACTTAGTAAAGTGAGTTCCTTTATCAAAATCAATACGTACTGGCAGGCCAAAAAGAATAATCTCTTTCAAAAGGACTTTGGCAACAAAAGCCGCTGTGGCCTGAGCATTAGGAAATGCTTCAGGCCTCTTGGTCAGTTGATCAACTATGACCAGACAAAATTTATAATGTCCAGCTATTGGCATAGAGATAAAATCAATTTGCAAATATTCAAATGGTGTATAAGCTAGAGGATGTCCACCAAAGGCTTTTTTGGAAAAGTGTGCTGATTAAAGGCTAGCAGGTGGGACAAGCTGTACATATTTTGGAGATAATTGTAGTTATTCCAGGTGCTATCCATACTCTTTTAACAGAATCTACAATACCTTAGGTGCCAAAATGACCACGTTTATGGCTTGAATGACAAATTTGGTTATAGAAAGCCCTAGGGAACTGGGGCTTACCTTCAGATGGCACCCATACTCCATTTATCTGTTTTTCTTTAAATATCTGCTTCCATTTTCCCACTTCCTTGTCATTATAGGAAAGGGATAGATCCAAATTATCAGTAATTGTTAGTGGCATAATTAACTTGGGTCCTTCTAAGGCTGCTAGTTTGGCTGCAGCATCTCCTCGATCATTTCCCCTGGAGACAGGGTCAGTGCCACCTGTGTGTGCAGAGCAGTGAACAACATCTATGGTTTCAGGGAGCTGGATGGTAGAAAGTTTAGTGATAAGGTTAGCATTCCCAATACATTTTCAGCTGATGTTAAGAATCCCCTTTGAAGCCATAACATGCCAACAGCATGACATATGCAAAATGTGTAATGGAAGTCTATGTAAATTGTGACACTTTTGTTCTATGCAATGATACAGGCCTGTTTTAAGGCTGTGAGTTCTGCACCTTGTGCACTTACATGTGAGGGTAAAGAAGCTGACCACAGAGTATCCAATTCTGAAACTACTGCAGCTCCTGTATAGTGCACACCAACTCTCATAAAAGAAGAACCATCTGTAAATAATATTAAATCCAGATTAATCAGAGGGGTGTCCAGTAAGTCACTAAGAGATTTATCAACAGTGGACACTAAAGATGTACAATCATGTAAAGGTTCTCCAGAAAATGGCAAATCAGGGAACAAAGTTGCAGGATTAAGAGCTCCACAGCATTTTAATGTGATATGTTCATTATTCAACAGAGTTATCTTGTATCTCGTAATCCTTTGATCAGTAAATACTTGAGTTCTATGTCTTAATAACAATATCTCTACCTTGTGCAGGCACATTATGGTCAGAGGGCATCCTAGTACTAGATCAGCAGATTTAGTCACTAATAAAGCTGTGGAAGCTACTCCTCTAAGGAATGGTGGTGCTCCTGCATCTACTGGGTCCAGCTGGGCTGAACAATAAGCTACTGGGCATTGATCAGGTCCCAAAAGTTGAGTTAGAACACCTGAAGCTACCCCTTTCCTTTCATGGACATATAAAGTAAATGGTTTGTCATAATTTGGGATACCAACAGCAGTGGCAGACATGATAGCATGTTTTAAATTTGAAAGAGCTGTTCGGTATTTCTTTTCTAATTTAAGTGGTTCAGGAACTGTGTTTTTTGTGAGTGCTACAAGGCACTTAGTGATTTCCCCATGGAAAGGGATCCACTGCCGACAAAATCCTGTTGTTCCAAGTATTGCCCTCAAATAGTTTTAGTGGTAGGATCACTTACATTTTGGATACTTTCAAAACTTTTTGTAGAAATTAAATGGGACACAGCAGTTAAAATAAAGTCCAAATATTGCACTTTTGGGAGACACCACTGAATTTTCCTTTTGAGATCTTGTGGCCTCTTTTATGTAATTCTAAAAGAAGATGTTTACTATCATCTTGACATGTAGTGGCATCTGGTGAGGCCAAGAGTAAATAATCTACATATTCAATTAACTTGCTATTTTTAAATGTTATGTTATCTGTTGCTTGGCTCAAAATCTGTGCAAAAAGACTTGGACTTTCGACATACTCCTGGGGCACACGTGCCCATGTCCATTGGGACCCTTACCAGGTGAAATCAAAGATATGTCTGGAATCCTCATGTATAGGTATGGAAAAGAAGGCTGAGCACAAGCTTATTACTGTAAAGTATGTAGCTGTGCTATGAATAGAAGAAATGATAGCATTTATATTGGAAATTACAAGGTGTCTCTTTATAATGTGATTATTCACAGCCCTCGAATCCTGGACAAATTGATAGAGATGATTGCCATCAGGTCCAAATTTTGACTTTTTAACAGGCAGGATTGGAGTATTGTATTCAGATTTATAGGGAATTATGATGCCTTGGTCAATTGGTGAATTTATCACTGGGGTTATGCCCTCTATTGCCTCCTTTGAGAGAGGATACTGAGGAATGAAAAGAGGTAGGATAGATTTTGTTTTAATTTGGAAAGGGACAGCTGATTTAAGTATGCCAATATCAGAAGGTGTTGTGGCCCAGAGAGACTCAGGTATACCTGTTGGGATTTCAAAAGTGAGAGACTCCTTTATCTCATGACTATCTGAAAGAAGCACAGTGAGCAAAGTTAAGGATTCTTCAGGCAATTCCAGTGACATAGAGCCATCTAGAGAGCAATATATTGTGGCTCTAAGCTTGCATTAAAGATCTCTCCCCAGCAAGTTTATAGGGGTGCCAGGCATCAATAGGAAGGGGTGCAAAACATTTAGGGGTCCTACAGGCACTGTTCTAGGGGTGAACTTTGGAACCATTTGGGGTTTCCCTGATACCTGCACTACACTTATTGATCCAAGTAATTGCAATATGAGTCTGGTGTAGTCTTCAATACAGATCTGGAAGCTCCAGTGTCTAAAAGACAGTCATGATATATGTTACCAACTTTTAATGTTATTTAGGGTTCATCAGTATGGGGGGTAGTGGATGGGGACAATGTGTAGTAAGACATTAGGGTCTGCAAAATCAATGGTTGTATCCTTTGTTTCCTGTGCCTCAATCCCCCCGCCTGTTCAGCTTCATAATCTTTGAGTAAGTCCTTGGGCTCCTCCTTGAGTGGCAGTAGCACCCAGGGTGATTCAGGGCAAAGCTCCACTCAAGATATACTGCTGTGGAGTCATTTGTTATGAGCTATCAATGGCCTGATCTATATACCTAGATCTGTTACTAATTCTAAAGTTGTGATTCCAGAAATCATTATTTCCATAATTGTTATTATTTATATAATCATTATTATTTATATAACTGTTATTATTTCTATAATTGTAATTATTTCTAAAGTTGTAATTTCTGAAGTTATTATTTCTAGTTGCTTCTTTCCAAGTCCTACTGTTCATCATTATGTGACCCCTTTTTCTACAGAAGTGGCATATAAAGAGCAGAGAGTTAGATTCTTGGAGAGGGGCAATTGTCATTAGTTGAGTAGCAAACTCTTTTAGTTGTTTTCCAACTTTATCACTTAAAGAGTCTAGTTTGTTTGAAATATGTCCAATAAACTATTACTTTCTTCCTGTTTCTCTTTATCATTGTTAAAGATATAAACAACAGTTCTCCTTAATTCATCGAGGTCAATTTCACGTCAAGTAGCGTAATTTGTTTTAATGTGATCTTGGATCTCTCTACGAGAGTAATTGACAAATTATTCCTTTATTTGCCTTACATCCTGTTCAACAGAAAGGTCAAGTTCCATGTATCTATTTCCCATTTCAATGAGCCTGTCCATAAATTGGAAGGGTGTCTCATCATCAGATTGTGTAATACTGTTAAATTTTGTCCTGGCCTGTGGTTTCGCAGTGCATGTTCACATTGCTTTGAGAATGGCAGCCCTAACAAGAGGTAAGTCTGAATTGTCTTTGGGGTCATTATACTGTCAGTTAGGATCTTCAGATAGCCAGTATACTGAATTGTGTCCTCGGGCTTTGTTAACATGAGAGATAATTTTAGTCCCCTTACGTTTCGTTAGGAAAGCCTAGAGCAATTTTTCTACATCTTTATAAGAGGGGACATAATCAAAGAAAATATCCATTTTTTATTACCATTAAGGGCTCTTCTTTGTAAGAGGGGCAGTTTTCTTTTAAATCCTTTATATCCTAGGTTGTAAAAGGCTTGTGATGTTTCAGTGTGACCACATCCCCATCAAGTTCCAAAGAAAGTCCAAAAGAAAATTATGAATTGGGCAGAGATTCTGGAAGAACTCAAAAGAACTTCAAACCAATTAAAAGAGGCAGAAGAAAAGAGGGAAAGAGAAATGAAAATAATGCAAGGAGAAAGGAAAGTACGCAAGAAGAAATGGGCCAACTGAAAAAGGTGAACCAAAAATTGACAGAGGAAAACCAGTTCTTAAAAATCAGAATTGATCATCTAGAAACTAATGATTTCATGAGAAACCAAGAAATAATAAAGCAGAATCAAAAGAATGAAAAAACAGGAAAACATGTAATATCTTATTGAAAAAGCAAGTGACCTAGAAAATAGATCTAGGACAAACAATTTGAGAATTATTGGACTACCTGAAAGCCATGATGACAAAAACGTTTTGGACAGCATATTACAAGAAATTATCAAAGAAAACTGCCCAGAGGTCCTTGAACAAGAAAATAAAATTGAAATTCAAAGAATTTACAGATCACCTCCAGAAAGAAATCTTCAATTTACAACTTCCAGGAAAGTAATAGTTAAATTCAAGAGCAACCAATCCAAGGAAAAAATACTTCAAGCAACCAGAAATAAACAATTCAAATACCATGGAGTTACAGCCAGGTTCACATAGGACCTAGACTCTTCTATATAAAAGGATCAATGGCATGGAATATAATGTATAGGAAGGCAAATGATATAGCAAAACTGAGCATATTCTTTCAGGGGGAAAATGAACATTCAATAAGATAGAAGATTTCCATGCATTCCTGAGGAATAAGACAGACATAAACAAAAAATATGAAGTCCAAACATGAGACACAAGAGAAGCCCAAAAAGGTAAATAAGGAACAGAGAATTTAAGGGATTCATTAAGGTCAAAATGTTTATATGTCTACATGGAAAGAGAATTTTTGTAATTCTCAAATATTACTCTTAGTAATTAAGAATTTCCAAAGAATTTATTCAGAAAGAGGGTGGAAAAGTAAGCTAATTATGATCACATGATGTATATATAAATGTGATGATATGGAACAATGTGTAATTATGATAAAATATGAATATATAAAAATCAGTCAAGGACTGAGAGGATTGCACTGGGAGAAAAGGGAAGGGAGAGATAGAATGGGGTAAATTATATACCACAAAGAGGTGTGAAAAATCAGTATAGAGAGGGGAGTATAAGGGTGGTGTTGGGCAATTCTTGAAATTTACTGTAATATTAAAGGGTTCACAGAGGGAAAAACAAGTTTACTCAGTGAGGTATAGAATTCTATCTAACTCCACAAAGAAATTAAAGGTGAATAAGACAAGGGAAGAAAGAGGTAATTGGAGGGAGGGGAAAGTGTGTGTGGGTGACAAAAAGCAAAACATAGGTGAGCAGGAACAGATAGAATGGGGAAAAGAGTAGGATTTAAAGGGGATAATATGATGGAAGGCAACACAGTTAGAAACTGTAATGATGAATGTGAATGAGATGAACTTACTTATTAAACAAAAGCAGATAGCAGAGTGCATTAAGAACCAGAATCCTATTATACGTTGCTTACAAGAAAGACATTTGAGACAGGGTGACCCACACAAGGTAAAAGGCTGGAGCAGAATTTATTATGCATCATCTAAAGTAAAAAAATAAGGCAGGAATAGAAATCATGATACCAGAGAAGCTAAAGTAGAAATTGATCTGATTAAAAGAGATAAGGAAAGAAATTGTATTCCGTTAAAGGATACTATAATCCAGTGAATGGCAAACTATGGCCTGTGGGCCAGATGCAGCCCCCTTAAATGTTCCATCTGGCTGGCCAACATTATTCCTAATCTGACGAATACAATGAGTAGGATGCAAGAGTTGCCTTAGAAACAGACTGACAGATGAACATGTCCTTTCCTTTGGCCTCTTTCTTTAAAATGTTTGTCCATCACTTCTATAAACAATGAAATAATGTAATTACTTTACATGGTTTATGCACCAAATGACATAGCATCTAGATTTCTAAAGGAAAAATTTAAGGAGCTCAAGCAGGAAATAAATAGTAAGACCATATTAGTGGGGAACCTTCACCTTTCATAACTAGATAAATTGAAATGAAATATATATGAGAAAGAAGTAAGGGAAGTGAATGCAATGCTAGAAAAATTAGAGTTAATAGATATCTAGAGAAAACTGAATATGAATAAAAAGGAATATGTCTTCTTCTCAGCTGTACATGATACATATCCAAAGATCAACCATTTACTAGGGCATAGAAATATTGCAAACAAATGCAGAAAACCAGAAATAATAAATATAACTTTTTCAGATCATACTGAGACAAAAATTATACCTCACAAGGGTCAATGGAAAGGCAAATTGAAAGTTAATTGAAAAGTAAATAATTTAATTCTTCTAAACTGGTGGGTCAAAAAAGAAATCCTAGAAACAATTATGGACTTTATTAAAAAGAATGACCATGAGGAGACATTATATCAAAGTCTATGGGATATGGTCAAAACAGTATTCAGGGGAAGTTTTATATCTCTTTTAAGGGTTAAGTATAATGGTTGGACAATAATTTTATGAAATTATATGGTTGCCAAAATTTATTATATCTCGAGTCAGAAATGTATTTGCATATATTTACAAAATGGATAGGAAACAATAAAGTAGAGAAATGTAAAGAGGTTAGAGAGGTTATCTATGTTATCCACCTAAATGTTTACTCTGGGTCTACTTAAACCTGGCAGAAATTAATTAGCTCTAAACCATGAAGGCTGGTGTTGAGTAATCACACTACCTCCTCCAAGATGGAAGCTAGTCTCTTAGGAAGTTAGGAAAGGAGTTAGCCTTTCACTCCTCCAAGGACAGGAGTCATAGTCTAAGTTGAAGCAGAACTCCAAGCCAATGATCCAAGCCACAGTCTCTAGAAAATCCCCCTAGAAAACTCTCCCGTCAGAAGACTATCTCCAGAAGACAATCTCTTCAGACTATCTTCTAAAAGACAATCTGCTCTAAGGGAGTTTGGCGCTAGCTTTTATGGTGACTTCTTGTCTCTTCCTCTTTTCACAGGGGCCAATATAAGTTTCCAAAATATCTGGCACTGCCCAGGGAGAAGTGTCTGTGGGATTGACCTTCTTGCCTTCTGAAGGTTAAGTTCTCATCAAAAGAATTCACAACTAATGGTATGAATTTTCTAAATCTCAGTACCAAGAGTATTAAATCTTTTGTTGATCCAATTTAGAAGTAGATGAAGGAGAGTTAACCATGTCTTCAGTCTAAGGAGGTACTAAGTAGGAGCACTTAAGTTAGTATTAACTCAAGATTCACAACAGAGTAAAGAATTCTCTTTCACACTCTGCCTATACTACAAAAATAAAGGAAATAAATCAATTGGACTTGCAACTTAAAAAAATTATAAAAAGTACAAATTAAAAATCTCCAGATAAAATTAATTGTAAATCAGAAAAATCAAAGGATAAATCAATAAAATTGAAAGTAAAAGAATTACTTAATTAATGAATAAGACTAGCAGGTGTTACTTAAAAAAACAAATGAAATAGATAAAGTAATGGTTAATCTAATCCAAAAAGGAATAAGAAAATCAAATTAACAGTATAACAAATGAAAAGTGTGATCTCACCTCTAATGAAGAAGATATTAAGATAATTATTAAGAATTATTTTGCCCAATTGCATGGCAATAAATATGACAATATAGGTGAAATGGTTGAATATTTACAAAAATCTAAATTGCCTAGATTAACAGAAGTGAAAATAGAATACTTACATAATTCCATCTCAGAAAAAGGAATTGAATCAGCTATCAAGAAACTTCCTAAGAAAGTATCCCCAGGGTCAGATGGACTCACAACTGAATTTTAACAAACATTTAAAGAATCCCAATACTATACAAAGTATCTATCAAAATAAACAAAGAAGTAGTCTTACTAAATTGCTTTTATGACACAAATATGATATTGATTCCAAAGGTAAGCAGATCAAAAACAGAGAAAGAAAACTACAGACCAATCTCCTTAACAAACATAGATGCAAAAATCTTAAATAAAATGCTATCAAAAAGACTACAGGAAGTTATCACAAGGATTATCCACTGTGATGAGTTGGGATTTACACCAGGAATGTGTAAAGTTGAAAAGACCTTGTACCCCTTTAAACTACATTACCCAAACTACCTTTCACCATACCTATAATTTCTTAAGCCTTTTCCTATTAGTTGTGGGTTTCTTGGATTGTTTTGATATGGTTGTTGTGGGCGTAGTGATTGGGCTTTTTGGGAGAGGAGGCGACATGGTAAATGGTGACTTGGGACTCTTTCCCTGAGCTTTTAATAAAATCCTTATAAATATCATACTCTGGAGGCATTGAATATTAATTTTAAAACTTACAGTTGTCGATTTACAAAGGGACTCTTGGATTCCCTGTGAAAATAGTTCCCAGTTGCGCCCTCCCCCCCATCCCCAACAGCAGAGCTTTCTACCATTTTTTAAAACCTTTGCTGAGCTTCTGCCTCCCACTTTTTCCCAGATCTGTGCATTTTCCCTCCCAGGTGTCCTTCACACACCTTCTCCACCCTCTCCACTCGTGAGCTGGGCTCTCAGACAACTGCCTCCTCCCAGAGCCTTCCACACACTTTTCCCTGTCCCTTGAATGCCTGGACAAGCGGGGTTTAAAACCTCAGGCTGCTTTCAGCCCCAAGACATAACAGGCACCCGACTTAAGCTGTTTGAGACCATCCAGCTGGCCTGCCTACTACTTCTGTGACTGGTAAGCTTTAAAGCACCCCTAACCCCTAGCCCCTGTGCAAGAAAGAGCCTTTTAACCTTGCAGAAACCCCTAACCTCTACTGGGCTTTTTGCCTTGGTGTGGGGAGGTCATGACCTTTTTTCATCCACCCCAGACTGCTTTCTAGCTTCCCTGCCCAACTTGGATCTAATAAAAGAAAAAAAAAGCAAGGTAAATGCTTCAACTCTCATTTTCTGACTGTGAATACAGCAAATCTACCCTTTTGGTCACAATGCTCAGCAGTATAAATGCTACTCTACAAGAAACCCTTGTGGGTTTTGCTCAATTAGGAACTGATAGAGATCTAGATTACTTCCTTGTTTCTATGTGGCTTGTAGTTTTCTTTTTTCTCTGGGTTGGATGTTCACAAATAAGGAGAATGCGAGCTGACATACAAGTTCAATTGAACCAGATAATGCATCACTTACAAGCCCAAACAACAGAAGAGGATTCTCCCCAACAGGTGCCTGATTTTTGCAAACCTATTTCCCCTGAAATAGGAATATCAGGCCCTTCTACTATATCTCAGGTGCAGAAACTCCTCACTAGCTCTCTGAACCAATTTGCACATGCTCTGCAACTCCTGGCTAACATGGCCTACCCACAGTCAGTAAATGATTCCTGTGCAGGCATTTTTCCCTTAAGGGAAGTGTCCACAATAGGATCCAATGGGATTGTGGTCACATTGAAACAACACAAGCCTTTCACAAGCCAGGATATGAAGGATTTCAAAGAAAATTGTCCATCTTTCACAGAGGAACCATTAACAGTAATAAAAAAATTGATGATATTTTCTGTGACTATGACCCCCTCTAATAAAGATGTAGAAAAGCTGCTCCTAGCTTTCCTAAAGAAACAGGAGAGGACTAAAATCATCTCCCATGCTAACAAACCCTGAGGACTCAATGCAATACAATGACCATCTGAAGTTCCTAACTGGCAGTATAATGACCCCAAAAACTATTCAGACTTACATCTTCCTAGGGGTGCCCTTCTAAAAGCAATGCAAGCATGTGCTGAGAAACCTCAGGCATGGACCAAATTTAAACTTATTACACAATCTTATGATGAAACACACTCCCAAATCATGGACAGGATCACTGAAATGGCAAATAGATACACGGAACTTGACGTTTCTGTTGAAAAGGATGTAAGGCTAATAAAGGAGCAATTCGTCCATAACTCTTGTAGAGAGATCCTAGATTATTTCAAAACAAATTGCCCTACATGGCCCGAAATGGACCTTGATAAGTTAAGGAGAACTGCTGTTTATGTCTTTAACAACCATAAAGAGAAACAGGAAGAGAGTAATAGTTTGTTGGACATATTTAAAACAAATATGGACATATTTAATAAGACATTAGACTCTCTAAATGACTCTGTGATAGTGCTGAAAAACAACTAAAAGAGTTTTCTACTCAACAATTGGCAGTTACCCCTCTCCAAGAATCTATCTTCCAGCCCCTTTATGCCTTTTGTGTGGAAAAAGGGGTCATATAATGATGAACTGTAGGACATGGAATAAAACATCTAGAAATAATAACTTCAAAAATTACAACTTTAGAAATAATTACAATTATAGAAATAATGATTATAGAAATTATAGAAATAATAACAATTATGGAAACAATGATTTCAGGAATCATGACTTTAAGACTAGTAACAGATCTAGGTACATGGATCAGGCAAATGATAACTCATACCAAATGACTCCAGAGCAGAATATCTTGAGTGGAGCTTGTCCTCGAATCACCCAGGGTGGTACTGTCCCTCAATGAGGAGCCCAAAGGCCTACCCAAAGATTGTGAAAGTGTATTGGGGGAAGGGTCAAGGCACAGGGATCAAAGGATACAACCTTTCATTTTCCAGACCCTGATGCCTTACTACCCATTGTCCCCATCCACTGCCCACTCCCTCCCCATAATGACAAGCCCTATGTAACATTAAAGGTTGGTAATGCCTATTATGACTGTTTTTTGGACTCGGGAGCTTCCAGATCTATATTGAAGAGAACACCAGACTCATATTGCAATCCCATAGGATCAATAAGTGTAGTGGGGGTATCAGGGAAACCCCAAATGGTTCCAAAGTTCACGCCTAGAACAGTGCCCATAGGACCCCTAAATGTTTTGCACCCCTTCCTATTGATGCCTGGCACCCCTATAAACTTGCTGGGGAGAAATCTTTTATACAAGCTTGGAGCCACAATAAATTGCTCTCCAGATAGCTCTATGTCACTGGAATTGCCGGAGGAATCCTTAACTTTGTTTCCTGTGCTTCTTTCAGATAGTCATGTGATAAAGGAGTCTCCCACTTTTGAAATCCCAACAGGTATACCTAAGTCTCTCTGGGCCACATCACCTTCTGATATTGGCATACTTAAATCAGCTGTCCCTTTCCAAATTAAAACAAAATCTATCCCACCTCTTTCCATTCACTGGATTATAGTATCCTTTAACGGAATACAATTTCTTTCCTTATCTCTTTTAATCAGATCAATTTCTACTTTAGCTTCTCTGGTATCATGATTTCTATTCCTGCCTTATTTTTTTACTTTAGATGATGCATAATAAATTCTGCTCCAGCCTTTTACCTTGTGTGGGTCACCCTGTCTCAAATGTCTTTCTTGTAAGCAACGTATAATAGGATTCTGGTTCTTAATGCACTCTGCTATCTGCTTTTGTTTAATAAGTAAGTTCATCTCATTCACATTCATCATTACAGTTTCTAACTGTGTTGCCTTCCATCATATTATCCCCTTTAAATCCTACTCTTTTCCCCATTCTATCTGTTCCTGCTCACCTATGTTTTGCTTTTTGTCACCCACACACACTTTCCCCTCCCTCCAATTACCTCTTTCTTCCCTTGTCTTATTCACCTTTAATTTCTTTGTGGAGTTAGATAGAATTCTATACCTCACTGAGTAAACTTGTTTTTCCCTCTGTGAACCCTTTAATATTACAGTAAATTTCAAGAATTGCCCAACACCACCCTTATACTCCCCTCTCTATACTGATTTTTCACACCTCTTTGTGGTATATAATTTACCCCATTCTATCTCTCCCTTCCCTTTTCTCCCAGTGCAATCCTCTCAGTCCTTGACTGATTTTTATATATTCATATTTTATCATAATTACACATTGTTCCATATCATCACATTTATATATACATCATGTGATCATAATTAGCTTACTTTTCCACCCTCTTTCTGAATAAATTCTTTGGAAATTCTTAATTACTAAGAGTAATATTTGAGAATTACAAAAATTCTCTTTCCATGTAGACATATAAACATTTTGACCTTAATGAATCCCTTAAATTCTCTGTTCCTTATTTACCTTTTTGGGCTTCTCTTGTGTCTCATGTTTGGACTTCATATTTTTTGTTTATGTCTGTCTTATTCCTCAGGAATGCATGGAAATCTTCTATCTTATTGAATGTTCATTTTCCCCCTGAAAGAATATGCTCAGTTTTGCTATATCATTTGCCTTCCTATACATTATATTCCATGCCATTGATCCTTTTATATAGAAGAGTCTAGGTCCTATGTGAACCTGGCTGTAACTCCATGGTATTTGAATTGTTTATTTCTGGTTGCTTGAAGTATTTTTTCCTTGGATTGGTTGCTCTTGAATTTAACTATTACTTTCCTGGAAGTTGTAAATTGAAGATTTCTTTCTGGAGGTGATCTGTAAATTCTTTGAATTTCAATTTTATTTTCTTGTTCAAGGACCTCTGGGCAGTTTTCTTTGATAATTTCTTGTAATATGCTGTCCAAAACGTTTTTGTCATCATGGCTTTCAGGTAGTCCAATAATTCTCAAATTGTTTGTCCTAGATCTATTTTCTAGGTCACTTGCTTTTTCAATAAGATATTACATGTTTTCCTGTTTTTTCATTCTTTTGATTCTGCTTTATTATTTCTTGGTTTCTCATGAAATCATTAGTTTCTAGATGATCAATTCTGATTTTTAAGAACTGGTTTTCCTCTGTCAATTTTTGGTTCACCTTTTTCAGTTGGCCCATTTCTTCTTGCGTACTTTCCTTTCTCCTTGCATTATTTTCATTTCTCTTTCCCTCTTTTCTTCTGCCTCTTTTAATTGGTTTGAAGTTCTTTTGAGTTCTTCCAGAATCTCTGCCCAATTCATAATTTTCTTTTGGACTTTCTTTGGAACTTGATGGGGATGTGGTCACACTGAAACATCACAAGCCTTTTACAACCTAGGATATAAAGGATTTAAAAGAAAACTGCCCCTCTTACAAAGAAGAGCCCTTAATGGTAATAAAAAATGGATATTTTCTTTGATTATGTCCCCTCTTATAAAGATGTAGAAAAATTGCTCTAGGCTTTCCTAACGAAACGTAAGGGGACTAAAATTATCTCTCATGTTAACAAAGCCCGAGGACACAATTCAGTATACTGGCTATCTGAAGATCCTAACTGACAGTATAATGACCCCAAAGACAATTCAGACTTACCTCTTGTTAGGGCTGCCATTCTCAAAGCAATGTGAACATGCACTGCGAAACCACAGGCCAGGACAAAATTTAACAGTATTACACAATCTGATGATGAGACACCCTTCCAATTTATGGACAGGCTCATTGAAATGGGAAATAGATACATGGAACTTGACCTTTCTGTTGAACAGGATGTAAGGCAAATAAAGGAATAATTTGTCAATTACTCTCGTAGAGAGATCCAAGATCACATTAAAACAAATTACGCTACTTGACGTGAAATTGACCTCGATGAATTAAGGAGAACTGTTGTTTATATCTTTAACAATGATAAAGAGAAACAGGAAGAAAGTAATAGTTTATTGGACATATTTCAAACAAACTAGACTCTTTAAGTGATAAAGTTGGAAAACAACTAAAAGAGTTTGCTACTCAACTAATGACAATTGCCCCTCTCCAAGAATCTAACTCTCTGCTCTTTATATGCCACTTCTGTAGAAAAAGGGGTCACATAATGATGAACAGTAGGACTTGGAAAGAAGCAACTAGAAATAATAACTTCAGAAATTACAACTTTAGAAATAATTACAATTATAGAAATAATAACAGTTATATAAATAATAATGATTATATAAATAATAACAATTATGGAAATAATGATTTCTGGAATCACAACTTTAGAATTAGTAACAGATCTAGGTATATAGATCAGGCCATTGATAGCTCATAACAAATGACTCCACAGCAGTATATCTTGAGTGGAGCTTTGCCCTGAATCACCCTGGGTGCTACTGCCACTCAAGGAGGAGCCCAAGGACTTACTCAAAGATTATGAAGCTGAACAGGCGGGGGGATTGAGGCACAGGAAACAAAGGATACAACCATTGATTTTGCAGACCCTAATGTCTTACTACACATTGTCCCCATCCACTACCCCCCATACTGATGAACCCTAAATAACATTAAAAGTTGGTAACATATATCATGACTGTCTTTTAGACACTGGAGCTTCCAGATCTGTATTGAAGACTACACCAGACTCATATTGCAATTACTTGGATCAATAAGTGTAGTGCAGGTATCAGGGAAACCCCAAATGGTTCCAAAGTTCACCCCTAGAACAGTGCCTGTAGGACCCCTAAATGTTTTGCACCCCTTCCTATTGATGCCTGGCACCCCTATAAACTTGCTGGGGAGAGATCTTTAATGCAAGCTTAGAGCCACAATATATTGCTCTCTAGATGGCTCTATGTCACTGGAATTGCCTGAAGAATCCTTAACTTTGCTCACTGTGCTTCTTTCAGATAGTCATGAGATAAAGGAGTCTCTCACTTTTGAAATCCCAACAGGTATACCTGAGTCTCTCTGGGCCACAACACCTTCTGATATTGGCATACTTAAATCAGCTGTCCCTTTCCAAATTAAAACAAAATCTATCCTACCTCTTTTCATTCCTCAGTATCCTCTCTCAAAGGAGGCAATAGAGGGCATAACCCCAGTGATAAATTCACCAATTGACCAAGGCATCATAATTCCCTATAAATCTGAATACAATACTCCAATCCTGCCTGTTAAAAAGTCAAAATTTGGACCTGATGGCAATCATCTCTATCAATTTGTCCAGGATTCGAGGGCTGTGAATAATCACATTATAAAGAGACACCTTGTAATTTCCAATATAAATGCTATCATTTCTTCTATTCATAGCACAGCTACATACTTTACAGTAATAAGCTTGTGCTCAGCCTTCTTTTCCATACCTATACATGAGGATTCCAGACATATCTTTGATTTCACCTGGTAAGGGTCCCAATGGACATGGGCACGTGTGCCCCAGGAGTATGTCGAAAGTCCAAGTCTTTTTGCACAGATTTTGAGCCAAGCAACAGATAACATAACATTTAAAAATAGCAAGTTAATTGAATATGTAGATTATTTACTCTTGGCCTCACCAGATGCCACTACATGTCAAGATGATAGTAAACATCTTCTTTTAGAATTACATAAAAGAGGCCACAAGATCTCAAAAGGAAAATTCAGTGGTGTCTCCCAAAAGTGCAATATTTGGACTTTATTTTAACTGCTGTGTCCCATTTAATTTCTACAAAAAGTTTTGAAAGTATCCAAAATGTAAGTGATCCTACCACTAAAACTATTTGAGGGCAATACTTGGAACAACAGGATTTTGTCGGCAGTGGATCCCTTTCCATGGGGAAATCACTAAGTGCCTTGTAGCACTCACAAAAAACACAGTTCCTGAACCACTTAAATTAGAAAAGAAATACCGAACAGCTCTTTCAAATTTAAAACATGCTATCATGTCTGCCACTGCTGTTGGTATCCCAAATTATGACAAACCATTTACTTTATATGTCCATGAAAGGAAAGGGGTAGCTTCAGGTGTTCTAACTCAACTTTTGGGACCTGATCAATGCCCAGTAGCTTATTGTTCAGCCCAGCTGGACCCAGTAGATGCAGGAGCACCACCATTCCTTAGAGGAGTAGCTTCCACAGCTTTATTAGTGACTAAATCTGCTGATCTAGTACTAGGATGCCCTCTGACCATAATGTGCCTGCACAAGGTAGAGATATTGTTATTAAGACATAGAACTCAAGTATTTACTGATCAAAGGATTACGAGATACAAGATAACTCTGTTGAATAATGAACATATCACATTAAAATGCTGTGGAGCTCTTAATCCTGCAACTTTGTTCCCTGATTTGCCATTTTCTGGAGAACCTTTACATGATTGTACATCTTTAGTGTCCACTGTTGATAAATCTCTTAGTGACTTACTGGACACCCCTCTGATTAATCTGGATTTAATATTATTTACAGATGGTTCTTCTTTTATGAGAGTTGGTGTGCACTATACAGGAGCTGCAGTAGTTTCAGAATTGGATACTCTGTGGTCAGCTTCTTTACCCTCACATGTAAGTGCACAAGGTGCAGAACTCACAGCCTTAAAACAGGCCTGTATCATTGCATAGAACAAAAGTGTCACAATTTACATAGACTTCCATTACACATTTTGCATATGTCATGCTGTTGGCATGTTATGGCTTCAAAGGGGATTCTTAACATCAGCTGAAAATGTATTGGGAATGCTAACCTTATCACTAAACTTTCTACCATCCAGCTCCCTGAAACCATAGATGTTGTTCACTGCTCTGCACACACAGGTGGCACTGACCCTGTCTCCAGGGGAAATGATCGAGGAGATGCTGCAGCCAAACTAGCAGCCTTAGAAGGACCCAAGTTAATTATGCCACTAACAATTACTGATAATTTGGATCTATCCCTTTCCTATAATGACAAGGAAGTGGGAAAATGGAAGCAGATATTTAAAGAAAAACAGATAAATGGAGTATGGGTGCCATCTGAAGGTAAGCCCCAGTTCCCTAGGGCTTTCTATAACCAAATTTGTCATTCAAGCCATAAACGTGGTCATTTTGGCACCTAAGGTATTGTAGATTCTGTTAAAAGAGTATGGATAGCACCTGGAATAACTACAATTATCTCCAAAATATGTACAGCTTGTCCCACCTGCTAGCCTTTAATCAGCACACTTTTCCAAAAAAGCCTTTGGTGGACATCCTCTAGCTTATACACCATTTGAATATTTGCAAATTGATTTTATCTCTATGCCAATAGCTGGACATTATAAATTTTGTCTGGTCATAGTTGATCAACTGACCAAGAGGCCTGAAGCATTTCCTAATGCTCAGGCCACAGCGGCTTTTGTTGCCAAAGTCCTTTTGAAAGAGATTATTCTTTTTGGCCTGCCAGTACGTATTGATTTTGATAAAGGAACTCACTTTACTAAGTTTTATCACAAATTTATTCATGTTTGGGTATAACTACTAAATTTCATACATTATATTATCCCCAGAACTTTGGCCAATTGAAAGTATGAATAAGGAACTTAAAACTATGATTGGCAAATTATGCACAGAGACTCATTCAAAATGGCCTGAAATTCTACCTCTGGCCTTATTTTATCTCAGAAGCAGACCCAGAGGTGATTTACACATCTCATCATTTGAGATGCTATTTGAACAGCCACCTATTCAGGCACAACCATTTAACCTTGCCTATACTTTATTGTTAGGAGGGGATACAACCATTTCTGCTTATATCAGACAATTACAAACAAAATTGTGAGAACTCCATGACTCTGTAGCTGCTGTTCAAGCAGGCCACTTAGACTTCTTGCTTCATGATTTGAACCCTGGTTATAGTGTGTACATAATGAATTTCAAACGTACTGGGTGGACTGAACCTGCTTGTGATGGACCATTCCAGGTCCATTAAAATTGGGGAAAGGGGCTCATGGATTCATTTCAGTCATGTGAAATGAGTACCCTCTATTGGTAATGAATAATACTCTGTACTAATTACAACTGCCTGTACCTATTTTAGTTGCTTATTGAGTGTATTTGACTATTGTGATAAGTATGCTCTTTTGCTGAATTTTGCACTATTTTTGTTGCATTTTATTTGATTGATCCTTATACTTGAATGATGCATATAATACCTCACAACAGAATATTTGTATTAGTGACCTATATTGACCTGATGTGCCTTTCAAAGCTTTTTTGTGCCTTTTGTCATTCCTTTTGTACGTTCTTCAATATATTATCACTTTTTCTACCACATTTGCACTCACAGTATGAATCATGGCAAGTTAAAGAGGAATGAATTTTACTTTTGAAAGTTAACCTCTATTCTTTATCTCTGTGATTGCGTAACTACACATTTTTTATATTTTTGTTTGTTTTTTTTCCTCCTACATGTGCAATACAGTATTTGATTTTTTTCTTTCTTTCTCTCATTTTTTTACATTTGAAGCACATCACCAACATTAAATAGACTTTTGACTGTTTTGATTTTTGCAATAAAAATATGCCAAGATGTCCATTTGCCTAGCATATAAATTTATACCCAAAAAGCTTTGGAATATAGAAACCTGCCACCAGTTATTTAATTATTATGAGACTTTTGATCAAGACTAAGTCTAATCCAAGGAGAATTGGACCACAAAGGATCACAGTTTTGACCTGCAAAGTTCCAAATCAGCACATAAAAGGACAAAGACCAAACTAATCCTACAGGGTTTGATGTCCTTCTATGCAAAGACTTGATCCTTTGTGAGACTCTGTGATGTAGGGTTGCTGCAAGAATCTCTTGCATTTGCAAAAACAACAGAGCAACCCTGGAAGTTAAGGAAATGGAATGTTGACCCAGCAAGACCCTGGTCTCATGGCCAAAAAACCATTATATATGGGACTATAAATATTCCTGGAGAACCAACTGGGGGGCTGATTTTTTTGACCTGATCCAGATATCCTGCAATCCCCTGCATCTCCCCATTGGGCCCTATGAGGAGGAAATTTGGGGGGAAGAGAATGTGGGAAATTAGTTTCCTTAGGCAGGCAGGGACAATCTTAAACCAAGCCATCACCCTCATTTGTTAATCTGCTAGACCAACATCAGGGCAGTGAAATTTATCCCTGGCTGAGGCGCTGGTTCCCTCAGCCAGACTTCTACCTTCTGTGACCCTCTCCCACCACTGGCTTCACCCTTAGCAATAGTTACCCAGACCTTAACCCTCTTCCCTCAGCTTACCCTTGTCTTTAATAAACCCCTGGCCTCTATTAAAAGAGTTTCTGTTTTTTCATTATATTATCAACTAGGGCCAAGGCTGAAGAGGGAAGATAGCTTTCCTTTTGTTTCCTGAGGGAGTAAACCAGGCATCCATCTTGCTCAGGATGTGAACCAAGATTCACTTCCTGTTAGCTTGGAGTTTCTCTCCAGAAGGGAGGGGCTTCTCACTCCTCCCCTCAAAGGAGCCTTGTAAGAAGCAGGGAGGCTGAGTAAAACACCTCAGCCAGATCCACATAATTTCTGGCTGACCCAAATTATCCTATACAAAAGTTATAGTCTCCCTGCTTAGAAGACCCATCTGGTACCACTCTGCCCTCTAATACAAGCCTCCATTAGCCCTTATTACTCCTTTATAACAACTCAAGTTTTTGACACTTAGCATTTGTTAAGACATAGGACTTCCTTGTACCACACTCAATATCAAATACTCTACAGTGATTGTTCAGGTTTCATTATCTCTGAAAGTGAATAAAAGGATTGTACTGGGAAATGCTATTTCACATTTGTCTCAAGATCTAGTCTCCTTTTTCTATTTCTTTCATGATGTGACAACTTACTGTAGTCCAGGTTGCTAAATTGGGTTAGTGAGTGATTGTTGTTGCAAAGCTTATGGGACATGGAATGCTACAGGAACCTGCTTTGATTCGTGAATTTTTTCTTTTTCTTTTTCCTATAATTTTTTCCTTTCACATTTTTTTAATATCCTATATTTCCTTCAGAGGTTATTTTTACCTTTTTATTTTTCTTTGGACTCTTTGATGTTTTGAAAATTGATTCATATACCTTATGCCTTAACCATGTATTCTTGTGTGATTCCCATGTGTATCCCTATATTTTCCTCAGGGGGGAATGTAAAATTATTCTCCTCTGGGGGGACTACATTATTGTTGTGAATTTGGACTTGAATTTGACCCTAATTTAGAACAGAAGACTACCTCCCAGAATCCAGAAAACTCCATGAAGTTGCCTGCAGAGATCATATATTTCACCAGAAGATCCAGAGTGAATTTCAAGACATGGTGAATTTGAACTTTGGGGGGTTAAATGTATTTATTTTGAATGGACACTTTTATGCCAGAGAGGTGACTGTCCCCTAAATGGCCTTTTGTCAATACACTGAACATGGGTTTTATTCTTTCTCCCTTTTATTTCCCTTTTATCTCTGAATTATTGTAAACTTTAATTTGATTGTTTTCATGATCCACTGGGGAGACTTGTCTCCCAAAGGATCACAGGGGGGAATATAAAGTTGGAAAGACCATGTACCCCTTTAAACTACCCTACCCAAACTCCCTTTCACCATACCCATAATTCCTTAATTCTTTTCCTATTGGTCATTAGCTTTCGCAGGCTGTATTGAAATGGGTTTTTTGGCGTGGTCACGGGGCTTTTGGGACCAGAGGCAGTTTGGTGAAAGGTGAGTTGGGACTCTTTCCCTATGTTTTAATAAATATTTATAAATATCATACTTTGAAGGCATTGAATATTAATTTTAAAACTTACAGATGTTACATTCCAATAGACTTCATGGAGGAATAAAATACCTTAATGTGAAGAGAATGACTTATTTTATTCAGCCTGTTAAAGAAAAGTAGCGTCACTTCTTATGCAAATCTTCTCTATGTGTACTGTCAAAGGGAAATAATACAGGATTTGGAAGTTGTGTCATCATTGCTAAGATTGCCTGTGGAGATATGACCTTTCTTTGCCAATTGAGTGGCAGGTAATAATTAACTCAAGTTTTAATTATATAAGTACTCTCAGTTGTCAAAGTGCTTGTTACATAGGTTTTGCACTGATACTTAGGAAAAATGAAATAGCTTGCTAATCTTGACCTTAGTGATCACCCAGAGTAATATAGTAATAAAATGTTTTATAAATATATTGAGGTATAGTCATTAAGTGATCTTTAAGTGACTTAAAATTTTTTAACAATCAATGACTTAATAGAGACCTTTTTTTCTTTTAAAGACATTCATCTTATATCATTACAGATAACTATAATGAAAAATTAATACATTCACATCCATTTAAAACAAGATTACATTATCTTTCCCTCAATAGTTTCCTAAAATTATTCCTTGCTAACAAGATTTTGGGGCAGCTGAGTGGCTCAGTGGATTGAGAGCCAGGCCTAGAGACTGGAGGTCCTAGGTTCAAGTCCAGCCTCGGACACTTCCAGCTGTGTGACCTTGGGCAAGTCACTTGACCTCTACTGCCCACCCTTACCACTCCTGGGCCAAGGACGGTCCCTAGCTCGGATGAAAAAAGGAGGAGGGTTGGGCGTGGGGCTAGCAACCCCACCCTGTAAAAACTACATCTGCTAAAGAAACTGCAACCTAAAGTAGGGGCAGCTGGGCTAGCTCAGTGGATTGAGAGCCAGGCCTAGAGACGAAAGGTCCTAGGTTCAAGTCCGGGCTCAGACACTTCCCAGCTGGGTGACCCTGAGCAACTGTGTGTCCCATTGCCTACTGGTTGTGGCCCTATTCTCCTAGAATGGAGTCCCAGGATAAAAAAAAACAAAAAAAAAGATTTTGGTTACATAAGAGAACAGTAAATTGAACAATAATTTGAGAACTTGTTCAAAAGAGATGTCTTCTGTAGTCCTGTATTATGTAATGGAGACATAGGATAAGAAGAGTGAAAGGTTAAGGTCAAGTAATTTGGTGGAAAAATGTATTCTTATCTTTAAGACTGAGAGTAGAACAACATGGTGGATTTCCTTCTTGTTTTACATTGACCATTTCATGCAACATTTTTGGTAAGATATTGTCTGCAAGTGAGAACAAAGTACAATATTATCACATAGTCAAGCTATTTATGTGTAACTCCTTAGTCACTCTGTTACTCCTTTACTTCAATGAATATGTATATGAATAATAAGTATGTCAAACAGTCAACTCTTTTGACTAGAGAACCAAACTACCAGTTGATAAAAGCTTTCATTTCTCAATCAAGTTTTTGAACCCAGTTAAATATAGTCTCAAACATATTTTCTTTATAAGGACAAATGTGCTCCATTGTAATTATTATAAAATGATTTCTAATTCTATTTACCAATGTACTGTGTCCCAAGTCTCAAAGACTGTAGGTCCCAAAATAGGTAAATATCAAACATGTACCGGAAACATCCAGGTTAATTTTAAGTGGCTACTGTAGAACAGCATTAAGAGATCAATCAGGTAGTTACAGTTCAGGACTGTTAGTTATAGCATGAATTTGTGAATCATCTAATAGTTACTAAAATGAGGTGATTTTTTTTAGTTGTAATACAGTAAGAATATTAAACAGTGATACAGGAGAGAAGAGAACCTCAGAGGTATGTTTATTTGATAGATTTGATAGACTGAGCCTAACTGGATTACCCTTCTCCCTAACACTGAGAGTTTCAAGAGTTTTATCACTGTGATGATAATGAGAACAGGGATGGACAAGAACCAGTGTTCAGATAAAAGACTTCTATGGGGTATGGTGTAGGTGTTTTGCCAGGGCTTAACAAATTTGCCTGGCCCCCTAGAAAGTCCCTTCTGGACACAGTTCTTGTCAGGGAGACAATAATAGCAGTCAGCTTTGGGTTTGATGTAACTGAAGCTTATTAGAACTGTCTCCTCTAATTTCCTCTTTTACCCTCTATTTCCCCATGAATCTTCCAAACAAATCTTATTTGACTGCACAGGATCTCAACAGGATGGTTTATTAACACAGGATCACGAAAGGGTTAGGAAAGCGGGTCTAGGAAACATTATTCTAACACAAAGGAGATATGGAGTCTCTTTCGCCTATGCCAAGCCTAAGCTTTGGCCTGACAACATTATCTTGTCTTTCTTTATTCTTCCTGTTAACCTAATCTAAAGGCAGGTAGCAATATCTTTTCTTTTGTTGGTGCAGAGAAGATTAACTGTCTTCAGCCTGGATCGGCATGCTTTCTGGGCCAAAACCTCTCCAGGCACTGTGAGCAAATTAGCCAGCCTCTTGTTGTTATCCAGGAGAAAACAGGTATGATCTCTGGTCTTCAAGGCACAAGGTAAAGGTTGGGAAAATCCACAGGTATTCAAGGATTTGAATTCTGAGGTGAGGTAATCATCCTCTATTCACCATCAAATCCAAGGAGGATCTCCCCAAGTTCTCTTCCCAGACATCCCAACTATCTCTCCTGTCACTCAGCTCTCTCTCTTTGCAACACTCCAAAAATCCTTCTCTGTGCAAGCTTTTCCCTACAGCTTAGAAACAGCTGATATTAAATAAGCAGATTAATTTAGCTAGGACTGTCATTTGAATTATATTGGCTTTGCCCAGCCATGAACAATTACTATTTCTCCAATTGTTTAGATCTGATTTTATTTTTGTAAAAAGGGTTTTTACAATTCTGTTCATGTACTTGTTTTTGTTTGTTTGTTTGTTTTGTTTTGTTTTATAGGTATATGCCCAGATATTCTATTTGTGGTTATTTTAAATGCACTATATCTTTCTATTTCTTCTTGTAGGACTTTTAAATAACATTTAAAAAATGCTGATGATTCATGTGAGTTTATTCTGTATTCTGATTCATTCCTAACATTATTGATATTTTTTTTTATTTTCTAGATACACTGTCATGTCATTTGTAAAAAAAATAGTATAATTACTTCTTTGCTCAATCTGATCACTTCGATTTCTTTTTCTTCTTTTTTACCATTGCTAAAATTCTAACACTATTTTAAATTGTATTGGTAATAATGGGCATCCTTGTTTCACTCCTGATCTTACTGATATGGCTTCAACCTTCTCCCCACTACAAATAATATTTGCTAATGGTTTTAGGTAGATGCTTTATATATATATATAATCCATTTATATTAATGCTTTCTAATAATTTTAATAGAAATAAGTGCTGAATTAGGTCAAAGGCCTTTTCTGCATTTATTGATACAATCATTTGATTTTTATTACTTTTCTTATGAACATAATTAATTATGTTAATAATTTTCCTTATATGAAGTCATATTTGTATTCCTGTTATATATACTGTTTGGTCACAATGTATACATTTTGTTATCATCATCAGTCTGGTTACAACCTGTATACAGTCTCTGGAGAATTTAAGGACCTAAATTTTTAAATTGGTTTTAAGGGGTCTTCAGAAGTGATTTTCCAAGTGTCTAGTAGCACCACTACCTCTGACTGATCATTTACCTACCTTTGAGTCGTTTGTAACAAAAGATAAGGGTCTATTTAGAAGATGAAGTGAAGTAATTGAAGTGAATATCATTGTATTCCCCATCTCCGCATTTGTTAAAATTTACTGGATGAGACATATAAATACAGGATTTTTATGAATCTTATAGTCTCATCTGAGAGGTGGGAAGATTTTCCTGGAGGGAGTGGTACCTCTGAATGGCTCTTGAAAGGGAGCATTTACCATGAAACCTGGTGGCTTCTGGATGGTTTTTATATTTGTAACTCTTTAGCTTACTACTCTTCCTTTAGAATGATTTAGATTCTTGGTGACATTTTAGAACCAAAAGGTTTTCATTGACAGTAGAGAGGTTTCTGTTTTTCTGGACTCTCTTGCTGCATTTAGGAATGAAGGTAGTAATAGTCTTTGTTAAAAAATTCTCAACCAAAGTTGAAAGATTGGCTAGATATGGTGAACTTGTGACAAGCATCTATGAGCTTAAGTGGCTAAAGAGACTCATGTGAATCCTAATGATAGTGGGTTTGGTTGCTATTGTGATTAAATGTGCATTTTGGTCCTCCTTTGAATGTTCATTAGCTTATAAGAATTTAAAAAATTAATGGTTTGACTAAAATGTATGAAATTATAAATAATAGTGGTGGTTGCTGATTCAAAGTACTCTTACTCAAAGTTGAAATGTCTTTAATAACTTTTATTTACAAAGAGGTGGAAAGAGTGAAAGCAGAGAAATATAAAAGGGTAGAGAAGACACTAGCCTATCTAATTAAATATTGCTCTGGTGCTTAATTCAGCCAGGACTTGTTAATTTTCTACTGGAATTAAACTCTCTTCAGAAGATAGGAAGGGAAAGCCACCTAATACACTTACCCAAATTCCCTCCAAGAGGTGGGTCAAGATGATGACTCAAGCTGAAGGTGACTCCTGAGGCCAAACTTCTTCCTTAAGCTGACTTCCTTCTCAAAGTCAAACTACTCCTTAAAAAAACCAGTGGAAATGTGCTTTGGTTACTGGGGGGGAGGGGTGAAGAGAGAGAGATCAAGAACATGAATCATGTAACCATGGGAAACATTTTTTCTAAAAAAGAAATAAATGAATAAACAAATAAACAAACAAACAAATGAATTAATAAATAAAACTCCTTTTTGAAGCTAACTTCCATTGTGAAGTTGACTTCCCTAGCCCCCCAAATTCAGGGTCTTTTATAGTGACTTTTTTGTCCCTTCCCCTTTTCACAAGGGCCAATCACAGCATCCAAACTGCCCAACACTGTCTCCTGGGCAGTCATTTGTACAAAAAAAATCAAGCTGTTCCCCAAATGATAAATGATCAAGTGACATGAATAGGCAGTTTTCAGATAAAGAAATCAAAACTATTATTAAGCACATGGAAAAGCGTTCTAAATCATTCATAATTAGAGAAATGCATGTCAAAACAACTCTGAGGTACCATCTCATATCTAGCAGATTGGCCAATATGTCAGTAAAGGAAAATAATAAATGTTGGAGGATATGTGGGAAAATTGGGACACTAAGGCATTGCTGGTGGAGTTGTGAATTGATCCAATCATTCTTAAAGGCTATTCAAAATTACACCCAAAGGGCTTTAAAAGACTGCCTGTCCTTTTATTCAGCAACAACACTGCTGAATTTGTACCCCAAAGAGATAAGAAAGAAAATACTTCTATAAAAATATAGTCATGCTCTTTATAGTGGCAAAAAATTGGTAAATGCAGAAGTGTCCCTTGTTTGGGGAATAGCTAAACAAATTTTGGTATCTAATGTTGATGGACTACTATTGTGCTGAAAGGACTAATGAAGTGTTTGAATTCCATTTGGACTGGAAAATCCTCCAAGAATTAATGCAGAGTGAAATGAGCAGAACCAGAATATTGTACACAGAAACTGAAACACTGTGGCACAATCAAATGTAATGGACTTCTCTACTAGGAGCAATGCAATGACCCAGGACAATCCAGAGGCACTTATGAAAAAGAATGCTATCCATATCCAGAGAAAGCACTGTCAGAATAGAAATACAGAAGAAAAACATATGATTGATCATGTAGTTCAGTGATGGGCAGACTTTTAAAAGAAGGGACCAAAGGAAAGGAAATGCTCAGCTCTCAGTCTGTTTCTAAGGCAACTCTTTAGAAGTTTCATTGTATTGTATCCTACTCAATTTATTCATCAGATTAGGAATAATGTCGCTTGGCTGAATAGAACATTTCAGGGGGCTGTATCTGGCCTGCGGGCCTTAGTTTGACCATCACTGATGTAGTTTGTTAGGAATATGATTAGAATTTTAATGTTAAATGATCACTCTACTGAAAATATGAATAACATGGAAATGAGTTTTGAATAATGATACATGTATAACACAGTGGAATTACTTGTCAGCCCCAAAAGGGGAGATGAAAGAGAGGAGGAAAAGAACATGATTTATGTAACCATGGAAATATATTCTAAAAAATTAATTAATTAAAAGTTTATTTAATTATTCTAATTTATCCTCTGTTAATATGGCAAATTTTTATTTTTTAGAAAATATTTGTCCATGTGACTTAAACTGTTAAGGTTTTTTTGACATAAAATTTAGCAAAAATAGCTTCTTATTTGTTTTAATTTCCTCTTCATCATTGGTGGATTAACATTTAATTTTTAATCATTTTTTCAGTGACATGTAGAAACAACTTCTGAATGTTATTTTCTGATATTTCAAGATTCACATTTGCTCCCTCCTTCTCTTTGCCCCCTTTCTCAGTGGTAAATAGTCTCATAAAGATTATACCAGTGCTTTCATGAAATATATATTTATATAATCCTTATGCTATGACAGAAGTCACATATCACTCATAAAATGAAATAAAAAACCTCATGAATAAAATAAAGTGGAAGATGGGATGCTTTCATATTCAGTTAGGCTCCAAAAGTTCCTTCTTTGGCTATTGATAACATTTTTCATCATAGATCTCTTGAAAATATCTTGGGAATTTGCTTTGCTGTTGATATTTTAGTACTTCAAGCTGATCATTTAATAGTATTTCTCTTAATATATACATTGTTCTCATGTTTCTGCTAACTTCACTTTCCATCTGTTTATATATAAGTGTTTCCAGGTTTTTTCTCTGAACTCATCCTGTTCATTTCTTATGGCACACTATTATTCTATTATAAACATACTCAACATTTTGCTTACCCATCCCCAAGTGATGACAACCCCTCAATTTCCAGTTCTTTGTCTCTACAAAAAGAACTGCCAAAATATTTTTGTACAGATGCATCCTTTTCCTTTATCTCTAATCTTTTTTGGAACACTGACCTAATTATGGTATTGGGGAAATCAAAGGTTATACATAGATTCATGGCTCTTTGAGCATTTTTCTTATTCTTATTTTTCTTATTTAATTAATTATATTAAAAATTATATTCCTAATTCATTATCTGGTTTTCCCCCTATTTTATTGATGTAAGATATTGGAGAAATAAATCTTTGCAAAAGTATTGCTTTGGATACATCCCACAAAATTTCCTTTTCTTTGTTGAAATTATTGATTATTTCTCTTATTTGTTCTTTGACCCACTCATATTCTTTAAATTAGATTAATGATTTTCTAATTAATTATAAATTTTGATTTCCAGGTTTGACATAGACTTTGCAACTCCTCACAGCAAAAGTAACAGAACTCTTTGAATATCTAATAGTTAGAGTTATCCTGAAGTGAAGTGGGTGACCTTGGGATAGAATAGTTTCTACCCCATTGGAGATTTTTAATTCAAGAATGAATAGTCACTAATCAGTTATGTTTTAAAGAATATCTTGTTCAAATACAGATTGCACTGGGTGTCCTTTTAAGACTCTTTCAACTCTGATATGTTATGGTCCTATGCTTTATTAAGCAGATAAAGGTGATTTTTATGTTGCAAGAGTTGAAATATTTTTGTATACATAAAATTTGATGGAATCCCTAGCACCCAGGAAGCCTAGTAAAGGGGAAAATGTTGCATCAGTATGAAATTAAATAATAAAGAGAAATGTTACACAAGAATTTCAAATATCTCAGAGTAGCTTGTAAGGTGCTTCTAGTCTCTTTTAAGGTGCAGTAGTGATAGTCTTCTTGTTTAGCTTGAATTAAGTTTCCTAAGCAAAGAGCATAGCAATGTTTAAATAAAAATATAGCAAATAACAATTATGAAGGCAAATATATGTAACTTTGAATTATGCTCCAGTTTTAGATTCACCATACTTCTAATTCTGTTAAATAATGAAACTACTTAAGAGTGGATGTCTTTAATCTATAATAGAAGTTTTCATATTTGTCTATTATATTCGTAAAATTAAAATAGTAATTAGTAGAAGTGTAATGAGTAATTTATAAAATAGAATAGAAATTTAAAATAAGTAATAAATAGCTAAAGGTGAGAGATTGGCTAGTTTGGCTGTCAGCTTTGAACATTCTGTTTTGGAGTATGGCTGGAGAGAGAGAGAGAGAGAGAGAGAGAGAGAGAGAGAGAGAGAGAGAGTCTATGCTGGAGAGAAGAGCGGAGGTTTGGAGAAGTGGTCCAGCCAGTAGTGACTGTAATGTAAGTTGGGGATTTTTGAGATTTGAAGAAGCTTGGAAATATCATCTATCAAGGCTAACTTAGGTAGTGGGAAGTGTCTGTATCTGGTGGACAGCTTACAGCGAGTCTTCCCTATCTAGTGTTTATTGGATTATTGGCTGAGCAAGGATTTGCTTCCTGTTATCCTGAAGACAGCAAAGGATCAGCCTGGACAAGTTGTGAGAATCCCAATATCCCAGTTTTCACTAGCCTTCAGCCTAATTTCAGTCAGGCAGACAACCTTGACCATTTCTGATGGAAGGACTTCTATTGCCTTAAATGTGAAAATAATTCAAAGACAATGGGAATATATTTATAGAACAAAGGTTATGAAAATTTAAATTACATATAGCTAGAAAACCATTATGTCCATATTCTTAAAAATATGGAGATAAATGCACAATATATTAATACACAAAGATGATAGAAATAAAAACTTAATTTATTTGACATTTTTAAACTAGAAAATATTTTTTCCCCCCAAAAAAATAAAAGTTTAGCATAGTGATAATATAGTTGCCATATCCTGAGGTAATAATTAATATTTTAAATTTAAATTTAAAATTTTTATTTTGAAAATTTCCCCATAGTTACATATTTAATGTTCTTTCCCTCTCCCCCAAAAGCCCCGAACCTCACTTAGCTGTTGCACAATTCCACTGGGTTTTATATGTATCATTGATCAAGACCTAATTCCATATGATTGATTGTTTGATTAGAGTTATTGTTTAGTGTCTACATCTCCAATAATATTACCATCAGACCATGTATTCAAGCAGTTGTTTTCCTTCTGTGTTTCTCCTCCCACAGTTTTTCCTCTAAATGTGACTAGTTTTCTTTCTCATGAATCCCTCAGTCTTGCTCTGGATCCTTGCATTGCTACTAGTAGAAAAGTCTGTTGTGTTCAATTTTACCACAGTGTATCAGTCTCTGTGTACAATGTTCTCCTGGATCTGTTCCTTTCACTCTGTATCAATTCCTGGAGGTCATTCCAGTTCACATGGAATTCCTTTAGTTCTTTGATCCTTTGAGCACAATAGTATTCCACCACCGACAGATACCACAATTTGTTCAGCCATTTGAAGGACATTGTCTCATTTTCCGATTTTTTGCCAGCACAAAAAATAGGGCTATAAATATTTTTGTACAAGCCTTTTTCCTTATTATCTCTTTGGGGTTTAATCCAAGCAGTGCTATGGCTCGATCAAAAGACAGATAGTCTTTTAAACCACTTTGAGCATAATTTGAAAGTGCCATGCAGAATGGTTGGATCAATTCACAACTCCACCAGCAATGCAGTAATGTCCCAATTTTGCCACATCCCCTACAACATTCATTACTCTCCCCATTGCCATTTTAGCCAATCTGCTAGGTGTTAAGTGATACCTCAGAGTTGTTTTGATTTGCATTTCTCTAATTATTAGAGATTTAGAACACTTTTTCATGTGCTTATTAATAGTTTTGATTTCTTTATCTGAAAATTGCCTATTCATGTCCTTTGCCCATTTATCGATTGGGAGACAGTTTGATTTTTTGTACAATTGGTTTAGCTCCTAGTATATTTGAGTAATTAGGTCTTTGCCTGAGTTTTTCATTATAAAGTTTTTTTGTACCAATTTGTTGCTTCCCTTCTAATTTTTGTAGCATTGGTTTTGTCTGTACAAAAATGTTTTAGTTTAATGTAGTCAAAATTATTTCTTTTACATTTTGTGATTTTTTTCTAACTCTTTCTTGGTTTTAAAATCTTTCCCTTCCTATAGATCTGATAAGTATACTATTCTGTGCTCACCCAATTTAGCTATAGTTTCCTTCTTTATATTCAAGTCATTCACCCATTCTGAGTTTATCTTGGTATAGGGTGTGAGATGTGGATCTATGCCCAATCTCTCCCATATTGTTTTCCAATTTTCCCAGCAGTTTTTGTGAAGTAGTGAATTTTTGTCCCCAAATCTGAGCTCTTTGGGTTTATCGAAGATGGTCTTGCTGAGGTCACTTACCCCTAGTCTATTCCACTGATACTCCCTTCTGTCTCTTTGCCAGTAACGTATTTTTTTTTGATGGCTACTGCTTTATAGTACTGTTTAAGATCTGGTACTGCTAGGCCACCATCTTTCATATTTTTCTTCATTATTTCCCTTGATATTCTTTGTCTTTTGTTCCTCGAAATGAAATTTGTTATAGTTTTTTTCAAATACAGTAAAAAAATTTTTGTAGTTTGATAGGTATAGCACTATTTGGTAAATTAATTTGGACAGGATGATCATTTTTATTATGTTAGCTTGTCCTACCCATGAGCACTCAATGTTTTTTTTTTCAATTTTTAGATCTAGTTTTAATTGGGGGGAAAAGAATTTTGTAGTTGTGTTTGTATAATTTCTGTTTGTCTTGGCAAATAGATTCCTAAATATTTTATATTGTCTAGGGTGATTTTAAATGGAATTTCTCTTTCTAATTCTTCCTGCTGAAATATTTTGGAAATATATAGAAATGTTGACGATTTATGTGCATTTTATTTTGTATTATGCAACTTTGTTAAAGTTGTTGATTATTTCCATTAACTTTTTTCTTGATTCTCTAGGATTTTTTAAGTAGACTATCATATCATCTGCAAAGAGTGATAGCTTGTTCTCCTCATTGCCAATTTTAATACCTTTAATTTCTTTTTCTTTTCTAATTACTACTGCTAATGTTTCTAGTACAATGTTAAATAATAGAGGTGACAATGGGCATCCTTGTTTCACTCCTGATCTTATTGCGAATGCTTCTAATTTATCCCCATTGCAGGTGATGTTTGTTGATGGTTTTAGATATATACCATTTATAATTTTTAGTAAAATCCCTTCTATTCCTAAACTATCTAGTGTTTTCAGTAGGAATGGGTGTTGTATTTTTTCAAAGACTTTTCAGTATCTATTGAAATAATCATGTGGTTTTTGTTGGTTTGCTTGTTGATATGGTCAATTATGTGGATGGTTTTCCTAATTTTGAACCATCCTTGCATTCCTGGTATAAATCCCACCTGATCATAATGAATAACCCTCGTGATCAGTCTTTTTGCTAATATTATGTTTAAGATTTTGCATCTATGTTCATTAAGGAGATTGGTTTGTAGTTTTCTTTCTCTGTTTTTGATCAACACTGGCTTTGGGATCAGTACCACATTTGGGTCATAAAAGGAGTTGGTAGAATTCCTTTCCTTATTGTGTCAGTTTGTATAGTATTGGAATTAGTTGTTCTTAGAAGGTTTGATAGAATTCACTTGTGAATCCATCTGGTCCTGGGGATTTTTTCTTAGGGAGTTCTTTGTTGGCTTGTTCAATTTCTTTCTCTGATATGGGATTATTTAAGTATTCTATTTCTTCTGCTGTTAATCTAGGCAATTTATATTTTTGTAAATATTCATTCATGTCACCTAGATTGTTAAATGTATTGCCATGTAATTGGGCAAAATGGTTTTTAATGATTGTTTTGATTTCCACTTCATTACAAGTAAGGTCTCCCTTTTCATCTTTGATATTGATAATTTGGTTTTCTTCTTTCCCTTTTTAATTAGATTGACTAGTACTTTGTCAATTTTATTTTTTCAAAGTACCATCTTCTAGTCTTATTTATTAATTCCATAGTTCTTTTACTTTCAATTTTATTGATTTCTTCTTTGATTTTTATAATCTCTAATTTAGTTTTTAACTGGGGATTTTTAATTTGTTCCCTTTCTAGTTTTTTGATTTGCATTCAAGGTCATTGATCTTTCCCCTCTCTAATTTGTTAATATATGCACTCAAGGATATAAATTTCCCCCTGAGTACTGACCCCACAGATTTTGGTAGGATGTTTCCTTATTGTCATTCTCTTTAATGAAATTATTAATTGTTTCTATGATTTGTTCTTCAACTATCTAATTTTGGAGAATCATATTATTTAATTTCCAATTCATTTTTTGTTTATCTGTCCATATGTCCTTATTGATTATTTTTATTGCATTCTGATCTGAAAAGGTGACATTTATTATTTCTGCTATTTTGCATTTTTTTGCCATGTTTCTATGCCCTAGTACATGGTTAATCTTTGTGAATGTAACATGTGTAAGTGAAAAGAATTCCTTTTTGTCCCTATTTATTTTTCTCCACATATCTATTAACTCTAATTTTTCTAGGATTTCATTCACCTTTCTTATCTCTTTCTTAAGTATTTTTTGGTTTGATTTATCTAGGTATGATAGAGGAAGATTTATATCTCCCATGAGTATAATTTTTATCTATTTCCTCCTTGAGCTCTGCTAGTTTCTGGCTTAGAAATTTGGGTGCCATACCATTTGTTGTGTACATGTTGAGTACTGATATTTCCTCATTGTCTATACTGCCTCCTAGGCACTTCAATTTACATCAGTTCATATAAATCTTTTCAGAATTTTCTTAACCCATCCTGTTCATCATTTTTATGGCACAATAATATTCCATTACAACCTTCTTCCACGACTTGTTCATCCATTCACTAAGTAATGGGCAATTCCTCAGTTTCCAAACCTTGCCACTACATAAAGAACTACTAAAATATTTTGTAACATGTTTGTCCTTTATCCTTATCTCTGATATCTTTGAGATATAGACCCAATAGTGGTATTTCTTGGTCAAATAGTAAGCATAGTTTTGAGCCCCTTTGAATCTATTTCTATACTGATCTTGTGAAGATAGGATTAACTCCCCCTTTGCCTATTTTTAGCTAATCAAATCAAGAACTTAAAGTACCCCTATTTAACACTAAGTAAGAGAGATTTCTAAAATCACTTGCTAGAGTGGGTGACAAATCCAGAGGCCACCCCCCAACCCCTGGGCAGTGCTAGGCAAATTAAAGGACTACAATTGGTTGCCATAAAGTGAGGAAAAGACAAGAAGCTATGTGCAAAAAGGACTATAAAAAGTACTGAATTTCTTGTCCAAGAAACTTCTCCTTTAGAACTCTCCCTTGAACTTCTCCTTTGGATTTTGTCTTTGGAAACTCTGCATCAGTGAGCTGGACTGAAGGAGGAGACTCTTTTCCAGGATCCTGCATCAGCTTGCTGGGTGAGTAGTTAACACTCCTTTCCTGAATTTTGGAGAGATTTGCTCCAGAGACTCCTTCCTTTCTTGAAGGAGGCTGCATTGGGAAAACCCTTGCTGAAGATCCCACCCATACTCCTGGCTTAAGAGACTACTAGGAGGAGTCCATGTGGAGATCAGGATTTGAGAGCCCTTGCTGACTGGTGAGTTGGACTTCTTTGGACAGAAATTATAGGGTATCTAGCTAGGGAATAATTTCTACTTCCTTACTACATTTCTCTCTTTTATCATATCTCTATTAAACTAAATTGTTAAAAGTGACTAACAAACTTGTACCTTAAAAGTTAATTTTTTAAATTGACAACCACAATATTACTTTAGAACTTTCATATTAGCATAAAAACTTAAATTTAAATTCTTACAATCTCCAACATGGTTATATCAATTATATTCATTGCTTCTTTAGGCATAACAATATTCTGTAATATTAATGTAACCACATGGTCATTTTCTTATCCCCATTTTCCTAATAAAGTAGCAGATTGAAAAAAATTAAATAAATTTATCATGTAGTATCTTAGCCACAGGTTCATTCCACATCTTCTGAATCCAAATCTATTGTCCCTTTCACTATTCCACACTTCATATGTAAAGCATTCAATAAATGATTGTGAATGGAATTACATAACTATAACATTTCTTCCAAATATTTATTTTTGTTTTAGGAGTAAATATGGAGACCTACAATTTCATTGCTACAACGGCTAGGGTCTGTAACATTTTAGAGGGCAACTAAAATGTTAATGGAAATATTCAACAAAATGAATAAAAATGCAATAGAAAACATATGTTAATCATGATTTTTTCTAAGAAAATATGACTTCTGTAGGGTCCCTTAGGTGCCTTTGTTTCCATTTGAGCTTGACACAACTAGTATAAAGAACTTTCATTAAGGAAGCTTCCTCTACCTGATACATTTCAGAACAATTCTTCTGCTTTGAATATTGTTGAGTTTTCTGAGGCCCTGAAAATAATTCACTTGCCTAGGGACAAACAGCCAGCAGGGGGGAAAAGTAGGACTTAAACCTTTATATTTAAAAACCTGGGACTAGATTTCTTTCCTCTAAATTAGATGCCTCTTCCCAGTATTATGATGCTTTTATATGTAGTAATTGTTATGATATAGGTTGTGATTTTTCTGTGATTTTTTGAGAAAATTAAAGTCTTATTTGAACATCTCCTGAGAGGCATTGTTGGTAGTTGTTCCTTTCCTAATTGATGATTTCACATTCATATCTTTGTTGTTGTTCTGAGCTCATCATCATGAATTAAAAAAAGTAAATTAAAAGTTTAGAAAAGCAGGTGGCTGTTAAGGAATGATTGATCAAATACAATACAATAAAAAGAGAATGAATTAGATTTAAGCTAAGCACTTTTCTCTATAGAACTCTATGTCTGTTCATCTGAATCCTTCCTTATACAATTGTTTATCAAGACAAGGAATGGAATTCTTTTAATTCTTGAAACAGTATCTCTTGGAATTCAGGTCTGAGATAAAAAAATATGGAAATCATTTTATGAATAATCTACTGCAAATCTTTTATATATGAAACAAATTAATTTAATCCAGTTCCCCCAAAACAACCCAAAGTGCCTAACCTTTTTTCCATGTCACATTAGCATATAAACAATGGAAATATAGAACCACAACATGGGTACAATTAGACAAATTTCAGATACATTCAGCTGAAAATTTCCCACCTTCATTCTTTTACTTTGTCTGTAATTTCTACAGTTAGGAAATGTTTAGATATATTTATTTGGATTTGAGTTAGAAAATATTCTATACTTATTCCATATTATTCACCACCTGTACCCAACTTCCCAGCTTCACTAACTAATGTAAGATTAGGGAAACTGTGAGATTAGGGGTCAGATGACAATAGAATCTCCCCAATCCCTGGTCTTTGGAGAAGCAGGCAGACTTGACTGGATGGGAGAGGCAGGAGCCTGTGGAGTACTCTTTCATCTCCCCCACCCTATAAGCAGTTGGAAATCAGTTAACTGTCTGGTTATGGAAGATATTCTAGTTTGGAAATTTCTAGGCCAAGGTGGTAAGTAGACAGAGACTAAACCCTTTGTGATGATAACTTTCTTTCTTTGAATTACTCTCTCACAGGATGGAAATGTATGAGGTTAAAGTCTTCAGCAAATCTGACCACAGGCCACCAAGGCAAACGCAATTACAGCCCCATCTTAAATGAAATACTTGGCTTGATGAAAGAAAGGTAGTAAGTATAATCACAGCTAAACTGTACACGAACTCTATCTTTTCACAAACTAAATGTATTTAATGATTTCAGGGAACAGGAAAAGGAATCAGTTTAAGGAAAGAGGAGGGAAGGTAGTCTGGCTAAAATTGTTATCTGTAAGCTAACAAAACATCCCCCTGGGGGTGGAAAATGTAACTTGAATGGCTGAACTCTAATCTAAGCCATAGATAATCTTCCTTCTAAAACCTGAACTGCTAAACTGAAGGTAGACTGTATTTTTGCTTGAAGATCTGTCTTTGTGGTTAGCTAACAAGGTAAAGCAGCCCTGGATGCCAGTGACTGAATATCCCAGCCTAGAGCTACACAGATTGTCCCTCTGCTCAGAGCCAAGAGCAAAGAATCAAGACCCCCTGCAAGAGGGGTGTCCTGGATTTTATACCAGGACTCCAACTGCCTTTAACTGCCCCCTGTCTTAGAGTTCTGGGGGGCACTATGGAATTCTGTGATGCAGTTTGATATGCTCTCAGAAATGTGGATCCAGACTAACTGATGATTTTTTATAATTTACATGAAATCTCCCACCTCAATGTGTCTAAATAGTCTAACTACCTGCATTACCCCTCCTTACTTCCAATCTTTAGAATCTCTTATTTTTAAAGCATTACTTTTGCATTCTTCAAGAAGTCTTGAGGGCAGCTGGGTAGCTCAGTGGATTGAGATCCAGGCCTAGAGACAGGAGGTTCCAGGTTCAAATCTGGCCTCAGACCCTTCCCAGCTGTGTGACCCTCTGCAAGTCACTTGACCCCCATTGCCTACCCTTACCACTCTTCTGCCTTGGAGCCAATACACAGTATTGAGTCCAAGACAGAAAGTAAGGGTTTAAAAAGAAAGAAGTCTTCCATGATTTCCCTATGTATTTTTCAAAACCCTCCAATGATCATGTCTTCACTTCTATTATATATTATATTCCTCTATTCCCAGTAGAACCAATATTAGAAAGAAAGTGTTGCTTACTGTTTTGTCTTTGTGTCTTCAGCCTTTAGTACAGTAACTTGTGCATTGTAAACTTAACAAATGTGTGCTGCATCTAATTTTGTTGAAGTGGTAACACACTCAAGAATAGTGTCTAATAACTCTGGAATCAGAGGACCTGAGTTCAAATGCTCCATCTGACATATTATGTTTAAGATCTTAGGAATGTAAATTAAAGTTTCTGGAACTGAGTTTCCTCTTCTGAAAAATGAGGGTGTTGAGCTCGATATACCCAGAAGTCCCTCCCAGGTCTACAGGGATCCCTCACCTATCCCAGGAGTTATGTTCCAGAGACCGCCACAATAGATGAAAATCCTCAAAGTAGCAGCATATTTATTTTATTATATATATATATAAATAAATGCTTTATAAACCTTTCCTACTCTCCTATACACATTTTCCACACTCTTATTGCCCTTTCCTACACTCTTATAAACACTTGTAAGAGGGGAAACTAGATATTTAAGGTATGGTAGCCAGAAATCAGGCTAACTGGATCTCAAATTAAAATAGACCCAAGTCAGGATGACTTTTATGGAAGTTTATTTACAATTAGGAAGGTTGAAGGTAGGGAAATTGAGAGAGAGGAACTCTGGCCTGGACCAGAGGTCCACACCAGATAAAAATTTAGGGGCCCCAGCAAAGGAGCACATAGGTTAATTAAACAAGGCTTCTAGCCACAAGGCCTTTTACAATTATAGAGGCAAGAGAGGCCTCCTTGAGGCTAGAGCCTCCAGAAATGCCAAGGAAGGAGACAGGAAGTTAGCCTAATTTACTGACAATTCAGTATATTATATCTGACAATTCATATATCTGACAATATAAAATATCTGACAATTCAGAGGGAAGTAGTCTAAGGTCTCACTAGAGATCCTTCAACACCAAGTTCAAAGTGCCAACTGCCTCTACAGGAAGTTACTATCATATTTAAAAGATAGCATCTTTCGTCATTTCCTGCATCCACTTCCAATTTCAAGTGGACAAATGGCAGCCTCAACAACATTTTGGACTGCCCAAAGGGCAATCTCTTGTTTTTGATTTGATACTTATTCTCACATGTGGGTAACTGATCTTCCCCTCCCCACTTAATTCTAAGTTGGGTGGGGTGACATTATTTCTGATGGCTAGAGTCTAGCAATTAATGAGGATAAGCTAATTCCATTTACATATACCTCACATGCTCTTAAACACTTCTGAATGTCTGGGCATAGTGTGGTAGAGCAAATAAACCAATCTTACAGTCACTGAACCAATCAGTGCCCAGGATAGAGAACACAGTGCTGTGGTTGGTTTCCTTTCATTCCATCAGCCTCATGTTTGCAAACTTGCACAAATAGTAGTGGCATACTGCATTCCCATTGTGTACAGTATGGTATTCATTCAGAAAATCCCACGATATAGCAAAAGATACCTGAATACTTTGAAACCTTGATATGTGAACTGTGATATAGTGAGTGACAACTGTATATCTGTGTTTCTAGGTATCTAACACAATAGGGAAATGCACATAGAATGAATGTTCTGATAGTAAAGTATGTTTGAGGGTCATCAGATCATGGATTTAAAGTAGCATGAACCTTGGAGGTCATTAATATTCTTCCTTTTTCATAGAAGAAAAAAGTAGGCAAATATTGTTTGAGTGACGTAGTCAGGGACATACATTTGGTAATTTTTGAGGTAGAATTTGTAGCATTTCTAACTCAAAATCAAGAACTCTAGTCACTACACCATAGTATCCCTTTATAGAAGCTACACTAAAGTCATATAGGAGTCTGCTTCTTAACTCAGAATTTTACCCGAGGCCAGGCCTACAAAGAACATAGGAAATGAGTAGTATAGAGGACCAGCTCTATATGGTAGGTGTCCTGAGTGGCGTTTTACGGCATCAGATTGCTAAGACAGGAAAAAGAAACTGAGAACAGCCGAGTAGCCCATGCTGATCCTCCACTATGGGATTTTGGACTTTATTTTATACTGGTTTCAAACAAAGAACACAAAGAAAGAATCACAGCTGTGAAGGGGGTTATAAATCATACACAATTCATTAAAGCCTAAAAAATAGAGATATGGGTGCAAGGACAAGGGCCAAGTTCCAACCACCAATTAGTAGGGGATAATTCCGGAAGCAGAAATAAATTTCATGGAGATATTTACTAATTGCATTCTGCCTTGATTTACAGATCTGCACCTGGTCAGATAGTCTGGACTAAATTGTCCGGCTCCAGTCCTTATCTAAGTAATATATTTTTTAGGTTTCAGGCTTCTTAATTATCAAGGAGAGAAATTGTCAAGGAGAGGAATTGTTAACTCAGTAGCTGCTGGTCTGGTTAAGGACTCAAAGCTTTCCAATAAGAATATTGAGAGAATGTGGGGATCTAAAAATGAGTCAAAAGAGGAGCCTCAGATTTTTACCTTAGATGGTCCATTCTATCTGCATCTGACATGCAGTGTAGAAAAATCATACACACAGTTTTACTTGCCGATGATTTTGTAATGGGATCCAGATAAAACATCTATTACAGACTCTGTTTCTCTAAATGACTCCTAATAGCCTCTTGGAGGGGTCAAGTTGTTTTTGGATTAATCTACCTGCTGGTACCAGAGCTTTTCAGGGCTCAGGTGACCAGGACCAAACACAAAGACTGCCTCAGCCTGGATTGTTCACGTAGGGAATCCAGATAACAGGCCCTAAATTTGACCCTATTTCTCCAATTGGCTCTTTACTTATAACGGCTTTCAACAGAGTAGGAAAATTCTAATTGTGTTTCTGTCACTTTTATTTTGGTCTTCTCCTATGTCCTATATTTGAATGTCCATTCTGCCTATTTTAAATTATTATTATAATATGGCAAAATATGGTTTCTTAAAGGGATTCAAAATAGTACAAACTATAATTAACAATAATTATAAAAATGGTTAACATTTTGGTCATACTAGTTTGCAAATTGCTTTGTAAATATCACACTTATTCTCAATACAATGCTGAGAACTAGCTACTATTATCTTTATTTTATAAATAAGGAAACTGAGGCTGACAAAGCTTAAGGAACTGAACCAGAGTCACATATCCAGCAAGTATCTGAGAAAAGATTCAGTCATTTTTCCTGATTCTTGGTAGCTTCCTATATGATTATTCCCTTCACTAATTTATAACATAACATTTTTATTACTTAGTAAATGGTCTTTTAGTGTTATTATGTTTGAAAAATTCCTCTTCATGCAGTCAACTCACCTAGCAGTGAGTCCTAACCAGGTCAGAAATCTGATAAAAAGTCATGATTTTTATTATGTTCATATTCAAAGCTGCTGGCAGAGATTTTGTGTATTCAGGGATGGCTCTATTCTGATTAGATTTCAGAACAGGACTTTATTAGAATTTAATATTTTATTATCATAACATGTTAATTTCAAATAGTTGTGACATCTGACTGAAGTCCTCTCCTCTTTTCTTTATTTGGATCCACTTTGATATCTTTTTAGTCATCTCTTTAGTTCAGTAACATCATTATCTTCTGTAATCTCAGGCTTCAGACATAATTGGGGGGGTAAATTTTGAAGAATTTCAGAGGCTACAGTTTCAATGAGAAACCTATATTATTCATATAATAATAATAAATCATTAATATTTGTGCTAAGATTCTAATATGATTCTTTATAATATTTTCCTAGTTTATCCTTATCTCAAAACATGTATTTCTATAAGAAAAGTACTCCTCCATTTCAGACAAGTCTTTTAGACACATATATTAAATGCATAAGAACCTATTACACAGAGATTCTGACTTATTGTTGCTCTGGACAGATCAGAAAAAATCTTCCCACTTCTAACAGATTAACTCACGTGGTAATAATTCTGAAACAGTAAAAAAAGTTTATGCTTTAAAGTCATTAGAAAATTGCTTTGTATAGAACTAAAATCTGCCTCTTTATAAAATTGTCCTATTATTGCTAGGCTTCTCTTATAGAGCAAAATAAAACAAATGGAGGTTTTTCTGTAGGCAGTGCAGTGAAAGGAATTATTGCAATTAAAATTCCCTTGAGAGACTGATTTTGGGGTAAGAATATCAACTGATTGATTATATTTATAAATAGGTATACCCTGTTTCCCCAAAAATAAGATGGTGTCTTATTTTAATTTTTGCTTCAAAATATACCTTACGTCTTATTTTCAGGGGATGTCTTATTTTTTTTTTGCAATGAAGAAGAATTCACATTTATTGCTGAACCAAAAGGGTTTTGGTCCTTGTTCGTAAGGCATGCTGATTTAGGATGTCCTATTATGTGAAACTTCCCAGATCCCAGATCGCCATTGACACATGCATGGGTTCTCCTCAGGTAAGGGCTGGATGCACCCAAGCAAGCTGCCAGCTATATGCCTTCTAGCATCTAGCTGGACCAGGCACATTATTAGTGGTCAGGTACATTTTATTAGGAATTTAGGGGTTTCAGGTAGTTTGGGATGCCCCAGGCGAGGGAAATAAGGTGGCCCTGGTCACCAGTCAAGCTAACCTGCAGGCAGAAATAAATTAATGATCCCTTCAGCAGCCTTAACCCCCCAAAAGTTTAAATAAATTATAAATAACTTACCACTCCAAAGCAGAAAAATACAGCACAGCACCTGAAACAGCATCTGGGAGGCATGTGCATCAGTGTAACACCGGCTTGGCGGGGGGAGGGGGAAACCACAGTAATTTTTGAAAGTTCCGCCTCTGCAAAGAAGACTATCAGGTGCAGTCAGATGCAACCGGAACATACATTCTTCCTGTGTTGCAGCCCGGACGTCATGGGCTGCTGCACAGAACATTGGGAGCTGCCAAACAGCCTTCACCTACCTTACAATCACCCAGCCCGCTGTGGATCAACAAAGCCAACCAGGAGCAGCCCCGCAAGGTAAAGGGTGACCCAGCAATGTGGGACTATGGTATGACTTATTTTCAGGGGGTGCCTTATATTAGGCAACCCCCTGAAATTGCTGCCAAGTCTTATTTTCGGAGTACATCTTATTTTCAGGGAAACATGGTAGGTCTCCAGGGTTGTTTCTAATGAACAGGGATGACCATCAGCTTAGTCAGACAGTTTATTAGTTTTGGTGAGGTCATTATTCAGCTCCTACCCTGAACATGCCAGGATATCTTTAATTAGTAAATAGCTAATTAAGAGGTGGATGAGGAAATAAACCACACCTACTCATGCAGACATAATAGGGAACATGTACACTGGAAGAGAACCCTTGCCCTCTTATTTATAGTCAAAATTCTCCTAAAAATATTCCTTAGAATTCCTAAGCACAAAAGAAATGCAAAATCAGAAGATGGAATCTCTGATCCAGATCCCAGACATAGTAATGCACAGTAATTTTCCCAAATATAATATAAAAATTAATATAATATATAGAAAATAACTTTTCATAGATTTCTGGATTGAAGCATAACATTCTTCACTTTATTTTCTACAAGACTTTTCCTAGCATAAAGGACATGTGTTTTCTTTCACAATACTATGAACATGGAAATACACATTATATGATAATACATATATAACCTATATCATATTACCATTACCTGCTGTCATGAGGTGGTATGGATGGGAGGAAGGGAACATAGATTGCAAAATGTCAGAAAGGGATTATAAAAATTTTCATCAATAATTAATCTGGAAAAATAAATAATAACAAAAGAATAATGGCTTCAGAATCGTAGGATCTGGATTCAAATATTGGTTCTTCTACTTTCTTCCTCTATGGCTTTGGTTAAGTTACTTCATCTCTCTTGACCTTAGTCTACTCAAATATATAAGTGATTTAGAGTAGGCCTTTTTAAAAATTCTGAGCAATATTTAATTTATATGCCTAAATTGAATCTTCTTTATGGAAACCAATTAAATATTTCAAATTAGCAGTCAATATCTTCGTCTCTTTTCTAGGGTAAGGATTTCCACTGGCCACTGCTAGGTAACACTAAAAATAATACTAGGGCCTGTCTGTTTTTTAGGACATAGACACAACTTTGGTTGGCTAACATTTCTTCATGTTATCAAAGATGAAATAATAACCTCTCTATATCTAACGATTCTTTCCGTACTCCCTTCAATCATAGGCAAGTCTCATAGATTTCCCCAAAACAAAAAGAAGGAAAAAAATTTCATTTCATCCCACTATCCTCTGATTCTAATAAAATATCTTTAGCCTTTCTCATCAAAACTATTTAAAGGATATTATAAACCCCATGCTACTACACTATTATGCTCTCTCACTCTCATCAACCTATTGTAATGTGACTTCTAACCTCCTTACACAGTTAACTGTTTTCTAAAAAGTTACTAATGATCTCTCAATTGCCAGATCTATTTTTCCCTCAGTATTCCTCTTTCTTAAACTATGTTGACTCTGAGACTATTGACTACCTTCTTCTCTTCCTTTATTTTGTCTCTTCTGTGTTTTTATGATACTTAATTCTGGCTGCTTCTACTCCCTGTTGTTCTACTCATTCCCATTTTCCTTTTATGGCATATAGTAGTACTTTCTTCTTTTTATGATATAATTCAAGTATCATATTCTCCTTTAAGACTTTCCTGAGCCCACTGCACCCACAAAGTTGCTATTGTATTCCCTTTTAAACTACCATGTAATATCTTAATATATTTAAATTAAGTTATATGACATGGATGCATTTGCATATACTTCCTCTATATTTATGCTGTGATTTTTATATTGATTTGCTGACCTTCATTTTAAAATATAAGCTCTAGAAGAATCGAGAAGGTTTTATTTGTTGACCTCATATTTTCAGCACATAGTATAGCACCTGATACCTAGGGGGTCCTTAATAAATAGTTCTTGATTTGTCATTTGATTGATCATTCATTTCAATGAATGACATGAATTTGAGTACCTATATCTTAAAGTAATTTTCTACTAATATTAATGGAAATAATTTACTTAGGAAATTTTGGCTTAATTCCTGCTAAATCACTTGTATTTTTAAGCTAGGTAACTAGGTAGACAATAGAGTTGGAATTGATTAAATAATTATTATATCTCAAGTACTATGTTAAGCTCCAGAGATAGAAATACCAATAAAAAAGAAAATCTCTGTGTTCAAGAACATGATACATGATAAAGGGAGCTGGAAAGGGGGCATTACACATTTTCAATAGTGGTGAGGAACTAAGGTATAGATCTGGCTCCTACAAAGATAGATCAAAAGCTTATCGATCACAACCCAAGGGAGTTACAAGAACTGAGTCTAATATTACTATGGGGAGGAGGTAGGGATGACAGACCAAGTCAATGTGATATTGAATTAAGATGGCCAAGAAACAATTTTCTTATGAAGTATCAAGAGATTATTAATGATAAAGAAACTGAAGTTTTAGTACTATTTCTGCTACTACTTGCTAATCTGATTTTGAGAAAAATAATTTCATATTGCTTAGTCTTATTTTGTTTTTTTTTTATAAGAGGGGATTTAACAAAATGATTTCTAGGACATCTTCTGGTTCCAGCAATTTAAACTTCCTGCCATATGAATCATTTCCATTTTACAATAGTAAATACATATAAACATAGATATGTACATATATACCATTAGAAATTTGAACACATAATTAAATGAATATTTTTATGAGTGTGTATATACATATTCAAGCACACATAGGTACGCAAAAATGTGTATATATATGAGTGTGAATATTTATATATTATATATATGATGGCATAAAATAAAACTATGCTAATTCATAATTATTAAAAAGATTTATTTGTGAAACAATGGAAATTTGGATCTTTACAATATTTTATAAAATGAAGGTTTATTACTTTTTCTTTAAAATAATACAAACTATCAAATATCACCAAATAGTATCATTGCCACTTAATGAATATATAATTTTTATTCTATGATATTTATAGATAACATTTAGAAGTAGATTGGAATGATGGATATTAGGAAGAATTCAGATTCTGGCCCATCTCTAACACAGAAAGGACCCTTTACCCTGGGCAAGTTACTTAACCTCTTGTACTGAGTTTTCTTGATCTGCATTGGTAGAGGGAATTGGTAGAGGCTTAGTATTCTATCCATTGCAATTTATTATGTTTTTATTTTACTTAAATCCATGATTTTTCCTGTGTGCTTTGGACAATCTCCAGTTGTGACTATTTGCACTTTGAAATTTATTGTGATTTAGTGCTTTATATCCAAAATAATGCTTGTGTGTGTGTATGTATGTGTATGTGTGCATGTGTATGTGTGTTTCAGAAACAGATAGAAAAAGAGCTAGACATACATAGAGACAAAGAAAGAGCTTGAAAGAGACAGCCAAAGACAGAGAGATAGACCTAGAAAGACAGGCAGAGGAAAACACACACATTTGCAAAAATACACACACAAAGACAGAAACAGATGGAGAGGTTGTCTACCAATTATTAGGAGAGTTATATGAAAATGAATCTAATGGGCATGTTATGTAATGCAATTATCGTAAGAGCTCCAGAACTTGAATAGAAACTTGGTGATGTAAACTAAAAGTTATTTGGCAGGATCTGAGGCATCTGCTAGATTTCTGAACAAATTCAGAGAAAAGAGAAATTTGATTGAATTTTCCTCCCAAACAGCTTCAGGAATGTTCACCAAACTAAGTTAGACAATGTTAAAGTTTTAAGTTAAAAAATATTAGAGACATGTCGAGGAAAGATTTCTGAATCATTTTGGTTTCCAGAAGTATATGGCCCATTTAGAGGAATTTGGATCTTTAATTTCTTCTCTCAGGAGTCTTTTGAATTAAGATTATGAAATAGAAAGTTCCATGTCAAGAGGAGTTATGATGAACCTCATTTCTTCTTGGTGGGTTCAATGAGGTGATAAATAAAGGACATAGATAGAATTTCTTGGGTAAGAAATATGAGAACAATCCATTATCTCTCTTGACTTACCAATAACCTATACCATACCTTTTTCTTATCATAGTCTTTCCTGAATCCCTCCTAAGATATTAGGCCCTCCTTATCTGAATTGTCTCACAGGTAATATTGCTGCCCTAATAACTACTATCCATACTTTTTAACATTGACATGTATATTATATATGTAATATAAAGCAGAAATATATATTCCAAAGCCTTAGCAGTCTAATAAAAAATTCTAATGGGGTAGTGACAAAAGCATTGTAAGGGTTTAGATGTAATAAGGATCAAAAAGGAAGAGGAAAATGTCTAAACAGAAGGGAAAATGAATTAAAATTCTTAAGGAAAAAATGGTCTTCTTGAAATATTTTACAATATAATTCCTTTCACAATATAATGATGCTTCAGTTGTTGTGATCCTATTATGTGGTATTATTTCTTTTCATGCTAAAGACTCAAGCAACATATTTTTCCCAATGTGTACATGTATTTAATCATTTTTTCTCCAATATAGGATATATTTTATTTCACATCTTAACATTTAGGCTAGAATTATTATGTCCACTGGAATTACAAAGCCTTGCAACCAGACCCCCTCCTCCCTTTCCAGTCTACTTCTTCTTCTTCTTTTTTGTTCACCTTATGATCCAAAATACTGACCTCTTTAGTGTCCCTCAATCATTAGACTACACCTCCTGAATTTGACTCTTATTCATGCCTGGAGTACTCTTTTTCCTCGCCTCTACCTCCTGGCTTCCTTAAAGCCTTACTTCAAATTTACACTGTAAATATTTTTTGTATTGTATATAGTAGTTGTTTTCATGTTTCTCCCATTATAATGTGTGCTCCTTGAGGGTAGGGTCTGTGTTTTTAAAAACTAGCATTTATAATAATGTCTAGTGTTTACATAGGGCTATAAAGTTTTTAAGTCATTTTAAGTGCTTACTCACCTGATTTTTGTTTTTCTTTCTTTTCTGAACTCTTAGGGATCTGGGGACTTAAGAGGAGCTTAATGAATGCCTTCTGATTTCCTGATAAATTTATCTTCTCCATATCATATCCAGTCCTCCCATTCTCTAATACTTCAATAGTAAGCATATTCCATGCAATTCTCACAGTATTATCCAAACATTAATTTATGTAAACATTCTCCCATTTTAAAATATTTTTCCATTCCCAGGTTTTATATCTATTTAGTTTAAAACCAAAAATATATTGAAAATTCAAAAACAATGACCAACATATCTATTCATAAAGACTGTGAGATAGTTCAACATTTAAAATTATTTACTAATCTCATATCCATTGTAACCATAATAAAATACAGAAATCAGTATGTAGCCTATTCTTTTTTAGATAAGCACATAATAAATAATGCTTTAAAATAAATAATCAATTATCTTAAAACACTTGATTTTTCATGATGAATTTCAGAGCTGAATAAAGATTTTACAGTCAATGCTAATTTATATGTTATTAAGCATTTTCAATTGAAAAACTCCTACAGGAAGTGGTGGAATTCATGTATCTAAAAATTATCCCAGTTGCTTAATATTTGTATACGGGAATATTTCTTTCCTTTATCTTTTCTCTATCACTCATTTAACTCCAACATTCCGATAATTTTATGACTAGTACCATAGACCTGAGATAAGCGATGGTTTTGAATTTTTTTTCTATGCAATTTTGACTGTAATTAGAAAACTGTTTTAAATTTATAGGACCATTGCTTAACCTTTATTTGGAGATATAAGTCTAGCAATTGGAAAAGAGGTTAATAATGAATAGGATACAATTATAACAATCTGCAATAATTGCATTTGGTGTCATCATTACAAAAACCATGAAAGCTACAGTATTATTTGGCTAATGTGAAAAGAAATGATATAGTTATTATCAATAGTGTTCTGTATACTTGATGTCTAAAATGGCCTTAGAAAGTCTGCCAAACCAATTTGCCTTTTCTATCCCATTGACATTTCTAGGAACATGGAGAAAATGCATGATGAACTGAGAAAATTACTTGAATATTCTTTTGAATTTAATCCAGGCCTTAAATTCCAATACAAATGTTACCTTCTTCAAGCAAACTTCCCTAAATGCCCATTCAGAAGTCATCTTTCTCACTGCGATATTCTTGGAATGTTTGTATCTTCTTTTATAACATCACATTTAACACTGAATTTTATTACTTTGGTTGTTCTCTTTTCTCTCCTAATATAGTTGTAAATGCCTTAAGGACAGTGCCTAGAAAAGTATCATTTATGCTTCTCTCTCTCTTTCGCTCTGTATGTATGTATGTATATGTATATATACACACATATATACGCATACATGTGATAATTTTACCTTGTTGTGAAATAAATAGGGGCTCTTCTGAATATTGCTATGGTCCTAAGGGATATTGGTTTAGGAAGCTCTGGCTTTTGTATTTCCCTAGGTAGCTGGTGCAGGAACACCCATTGAGTCACCTTAGTTTGATGGTATAAGTCCCTTTTTAAATATAACAGTGCCCACATCCTGGTTAAAATGGCAGCAGAGTAAAAAGCAGCTGATTGACCTCTCCTAATCGAAACATATAGGACTCCTCAAGAAGACATAAAAAAAATCCAGGGGAATGAAGGGACTCTACAACAGGGTGCAGCATTGAAGGCATGTGGAATTGGGTCATTTCCATGCTATAAGGGGGTGAAACAGCTCTCACTAAAACACAAGCTGAGCAACCCCCTCTCCCACCCCACACCACATACAGTGCCAAAACCAGCTCACAAGTCCTAGAGCAAGCTGGGGGCATCCATTACGTCCTTGGAAGCTACCTGGGGTCACGAGGACCTGTTCCTGAGAGCAGCAAGATTTAAGACCCCAAAAGGCTAAAGAATGCACGGACTTTGAACACAGACCCTGAGTGCAGGCTCAAGAGCAGGCTCTTGTGTCCACTGATCCTGAGCACAGGAGTAGACTCAGATTCTGAGCACAGGAGTGGACCATGAGTAAGAACACAGTACAGAGGCGTGCACAACTGTGGAAACAGTGCCCTGAAAATGTTAAAGGAACATTGGACAAAGGAAGAAGCAAGGGGACCATCAGGAGGATCGACCCTGAGAACAACTAGATCTGAGACTTCAGGAGCCTAGAGAGCACAAACAGACCCTGGGTGTGAGGATAAAGCTGAGAGGGAACAGGGCTAAAAATGGCAAGCCAGAGACAAGAACCCCAAAAGAGAAAGATCATCAAGAAGAAATCTGTAACACTCAACAACTTTTACACAGAGAAAATCCAGACAATAGAAAAAACAGCAGAGGAGAACAAATAAGTAATCACATCCAAAACTTCCCAAAATAATGAAAACTGGTCACAAGCTATTGAAGAGTTCAAATCAGAGATGATGAGAAAGATGGAAGAGATCTGGCAAGAAAATAACAGTTTAAAAAGCAGAATTTCACAATTGGAAAGTGAGGCAAATCAATTAAAGACCAGAAATGACCAGATTGAAAAGGAAAACCAAATGATTATAACCAAAAACCAGGCCCTAAAGGCTAGAATTGAGCAATTAGAAGCTACTGATCTCTCAAGACAGCAAGAAAAATAAAACAAAGTCAAAAGATGGATAAAATAGAAGGAAACATGAAATATCTCAATGATAAATTGACAGATCAAGAAAACAGGGCTAGAAGAGAAAATCTGAAAATCATTGGTCTTCCTGAAAAAGCAGAAATTAATAGAAATTTGGACTCCATACGAAAAGAAATTATTAAGCAAAATTGACCTGAAGTTCTACAAGAGGGCAATATAGACATTGAAAGGATTACCATCTACACTAGACCCAGAAAAGACAACCTCCAGGAATATAATAGCCAAATTAAAGAGCTTCCAAGTAAAAGAAAAAAATTCTGCAAGAAGCTAGAAAGAGACAATTCAGATATCAAGGAGCAACAATCAGGATCACACAGGATCTGGCAGCCTCCACACTAAAAGACCACAAGGCTTGGAATATGATAATCAAAAAGGCAAGAGAACTGGGTCTACAACCAAGGATCAGTACCCAACAAAACTAACCATATACTTCCAAGGGAAAGTTTGGGCATTCAACAAGATAGAAGATTTCCAAGTATTTGCACAGAAAAGACCAGGACTAAATGGAAAGTTCACTATCCAACCACAAAAATCAAGAGAAACATGAAAAGGTAAAAAAGAAACATTGGGGAAAAAAAGAAAACTCATATTTTTTAAATTTAACTTTTTAAGAGTTTCAATATGATCTAATTATTTGTATTCCTATGTGGAGAAATGTTATATATAATTCTCTGTAGTGAACTTTATTCACTATTATATTATTCACTACTATAGCAATCAGAAGAATTATACATAGGGAGAGGTTGGAATACTAAATGGTCTAAGATGATATGGGTTGTGGGAAAGAAGAGGGTGAATAGTAGAGGACACCAAGAGAAACTTAAATGAATAAGAAAAATAGGATAATCTATTACACACAAAGAGGGCATGGGAAGGGGAAGGGATGAATACTATTATAAGAAGGAGAGAAAGAGAGCATTAAGAGGTAATATTTAAACCTTACTCTCAGTGTAATTAAGCCTGAGAGGGAAGAGTAGCTATATTATCCATTGGGATATAAAATTATCTAACCCTACTGAGAAAGTCAAAAGGGATAAACCAAGGGGAGCAGGGGAGTGGGGAGGTCAAAAAAGGGAGGGGAGAAGAAGAGGGAAGGAATTCATTAGGACTTAAAAATACAAAAGAGGGGAATAATAATGGAGGGGGTAGAAAGGGAAGTTAATCAAGGGAGGGGACAAGGGTTACTGGCTTAAAGCAAACCACTGGTTTAAAAGGAAATAATTTAAGAAGAAGGGGTAGAACTAGGAGAGGATACAAAAATGTTGGCAAATACACAACTAATAATTATAACTCTGAATGTGAATGCAATGAACTCGCCCATAAAATGGAAGCAAATAGTAGAGTGGATTAGAAACCAAAATCCTAGCATATGTTGTCTACAAGAAACACATATGAGGCAGGTCGACATGCACAGGTTTAAAGTAAAGGGCTTGAGCAAAATCTTTTGGGCAAATGAGAAAAAGAAGACTGGAGTGGCGATTATGATTTCTGACAAGCCAAAGTAAAAATAGATATGATTAAAAAAGACAGGGAAGGTAATTTCATCCTGATTAAAGGCAATATAGACAATGAGGAAATAACAGTGCTCAATATGTATGCACCAAGTGGCATAGCATCCAAATTCAGAAACTGGCAGAGTTCAAGAAGGAAATAGATAGGAAAACCATACTAGTGGGAGAACTAAATATTCCACTTTCAAATCTAGATAAATCAAACCAAAAAATAAATAAGAAAGAGGTAAGAGAGGTGAATGAAGCCCTAGAAAAATTAGATTTAATATATATGTGGGAAAAATAAATAGGGACAAAAAGAAATACACCTTCTTTTCAGCTGCACATAGTACATTCACAAAGTTTCACCATGTAATAGGGCATAGAAACATTGCAAACAAATGCAAAAGAGCAGATATAATAAATGTAAACTTCTCAGATCATAATGCAATAAAAATAATAATTAGTAAGGGCACTGGGACAGGAAAATCAAAAACTAATTGGAAATTAAATAATATGGTTCTCCAAACCCAGCTAGTCAAAGAAGAAATCATAGAAATGATCAACAATTTCATTGAAGAGAATGACAATGATGAGACATCCTACCAAACCTTGTGGGATGAGGCCAAGGCAGTACTCAGGGGGAAATGTATATCCTTGAGTGCATATATTAAAAAATTAGGGAGGGCAGAGATTAATGAATTGGACATGCAACTTAAAAAACTAGAAAACGAGCAAATTAAAAATCCCCAGATGAAAACTAAATTAGAAATACTAAAAATCAAGGGAGAAATTAATAAAATCGAAAGTAAAAGTTCTATTGAATTAATAAATAAAACTAGAAGCTGGTATTTTGAAAAAAACAGGTAAAATAGACAAAGTACTTGTCAATCTAATAAAAAAAAGGAAAGAGGAACACCAAATTGACAGTACCAAAGATGAAAAGGGAGACCTCACCTCTAATGAAGGGGAAATTTAGGCAATCATTAAAAACTATTTTGTCCAATTATAGGGCAATAAATATAGCAATCTAGGAGATATGGATGAATATTTACAAAAATACAAATTGCTTAGATTAACAGCAGAAGAAATAGAATACCTAAATAAATCCATATCAGAAAAAGAAATTGAATAAGCCATCAAAGAACTCACTAAGAAAAAAATCACGAGGGCCTGACTGATTAACAAGTGAATTCCACCAGACATTCAAAGAGCAACCAATCCCAATACTATACAAATTATTTGATAATTTTTGATAATAAGCAAAGAAGGAGTCCTACCAAATTGCTTTTATGACACAAATATGGTACTGATTCTAAAGCCAGGTAGATCAAAAACAGAGAAAGAAAACTACAGACTAATCACCCTAATGAACATAGATGCAAAAATCTTAAAGAGAATACTAGCAAAGAGATTCCAGCTAGTAATCAAGAGGATCATCCACCATGATCAGGTGGGATTTATACCAGGAATGCAAGGATGGTTCAACATTAGGAAAACCAACTACATAATTGATCATACCAACAATCTAAGAAACAAAAATTACATGATTATTTCAATAAATACTGAAAAAGCCTTTGACAAAACACAGCACCCATTCCTATTGAAAAACCTGGAAAGTATAGGAATAGAAGGACCTTTCCTAAAAATAATAAACAGTATATACGTAAAACCATCAACAAGCATCATATGCAATGGGGATAAAGTAGAAGCCTTCCCAATAAGATCAGGAGTGAAATAAGGATGCCCATTATCACCTCTATTATTCAACATTGTACTAGAAACACTAGCAGTAGCAATTAGAGAAGAAAAAGAAATGGAAGGTATCAAAATAGGCAATAAGGAGACTAAGTTATCACTCTTTGCAGATGATATGATGGTCTACTTAAAAAATCCTAGAGAATCAACTAAGAAGCTTGTAGAAATAATCAACAACTTTAGCAGAGTTGCAGGATACAAAATAAATGCACATAAATCATCAGCATTTCTATATATTTCCAACATATCACAGTAGCAAGTGGTAGAAAGAGAAACACCATTTAAAATCACCCTACACAATACAAAATATTTAGTAATCTCTCTACCAAAGCAAACACAGCAATTATACCAAAACAACTACAAAACACTTTCCAAACAAATAAAACTATATCTAAACAATTGGAAAAACATTGATTGCCCATGGGTAGGATGAGCTAACATAATAAAAATGATTATTCTACCCAAATCAATTTACCTATTTAGCACCATACCTATCAAACTACCAAAAAAGTTTTTTACTAAATTAGGAAAAAACTATAACAAAGTTCATTTAGAATAACAAAAGATCAAGAATATCAAGGGAAATAATGCAAAAAATGTGAAGGAACGGGGCCTAGCAGTACCAGATATTAAAATATACTATAAAGCAGCAGTCATCAAAACAATATGGTACTGGCTAAGAGACAGAAGGGAGGATCAGTGGAATAGACTTGGGGTAAGTGACATCAGCAAGACAATATATGATAAACCCAAATAACCCAACTTTTGGGACATGAATCCACTATTTGACAAAAACTGCTGGGAAATTTGGAAAACAAAATGGGAGAAATTAGGTTTAGATCAACATCTCACACCCTACACCAAGATAAATTCAGAATGGGTGAATGACTTGAATATAAAGAGGGGAACTATAAATAAGTTAAGTGAACACAGAATAGTATACTTGTCATATCTCTGGGAAAGGAAAGATTTTATAATCAAGCAAGAGTTAGAGAAAATTACAAAATGTAAAATAAATGATTTTGACTATATCAAACTGAAAAGCTTTTTTATAAACAAAAACAATGTAGCCAAAATCAGAAGGGAAACAACAAATTGGGAAAAAACTTTATAACAAAAAACTCTGACAGGGGTCTAATTACTTAAATATACAAGGAGTTAAATCAATTGTGTAAAAAAATCAAGCCATTCCTCAGTTGATAAATGGGCAAGAGACATGAATAGGCAATTTTCAGATAAAGAAATCAAAAGTATCAATAGGCACATGAGAAAGTGTTCTAAATCTCTAATCATTAGAGAAATGCAAATGAAAACAACTCTGAGGTATCACCTCAAACCTAGCAGATTGACTAAAATGATAGTAGGGACGAGTAATGAACATTTGAGGGGATGTGGCAAAATTGGGACATTAATCCATTGCTGGTGGAGTTGTGAACTGATCCAACCATTCTGGCTGACAATTTGGAATCATGCTCAAAGGGCTATAAAAGAATGCCTTCCCTTTGATACAGCCATACCAAAGGGATCATAGATAAACAGACTTACAAAAATATTTATAGCTGTGTTTTTTGTGGTGCAAAACCCTGGAAAACGAGGGTATGTCCTTCAATTGGGGAATGGCTGAACAAATTGTGGTATATACTAGTAATGGAATACTATTGTGATCAAAGGAATAATAAACTGGAGGAATTCCATGTGAACTGCAAAGACCTCCAGGAATATATGCAGAGTGAAAGGAGCAGAGCCAGAAGAACATTGTACACAGAGACCAATACCCTGTGGTAAAATAGAATGTAATGGACTTCTGTACTAACAGTAATGCAATGACCCAGGACAATTCTGAGGGATTTATGTGAAAGAATGCTTCCCACATTCAGAGAAAGAACTGCAGGAGTAGAAACACAGAAGAAAAGCAGCTGCTAGAACACATGGGTTGAGGCAGACATAATTGGGGATTTTGATTCAAAACTACGACACCAATGCAACTATCAAGAATTTGGAAATAGGTCTTGATCAATGACACATGTTAAAACTAGTGGAAATACGCATTGGCCAGAGGTGGGGGGAGAGTGAGGAGTCAAGGGGAAAGTAGGAGCATGAATCATGTAACCATGTTAACTTTTCTAAAAAATGAATATTAATAAATGTTAAAAAAATAAATAAATGTTGCAGGGGAAAATAAATATAACAGTGCCCAGTTAGGACCCTTATAGGTTTTTGGATGGGTAACCTTTTCAGGTTCCACCTGGGGTTGAATTAATTAATATTATTGGGTTCTATTAGCCTTTTATAATGTTTTCATCTGCCTGTGTTGCACCCTCCCCAAGAGCCATGATGTAATGACCACTAAGGTAGGTACTTAAATAAACTTTATCTATAGATGTCAAATAGGGAGAGGAATGATCAGGAACGGAGTAGGGATAGGAGACCTTGTCACTATAGCTATGATCAATAATCCCTCAGGACTGTAGGCAGTTGTTTCAGTAGGCTGGAACTAGTGTTTTCACACTCCTCTTGTTCAGCTTTGCTACCCCAAACCAGGGAGGGCAAACTGCTCAGTTGGTACAGATATTGTGATTTCTCTCAGCTTCCCTGTTCTTTGTTTGTGATTTCAACCTGCACAGCCTTTAGGAAATGATTACCCTTCACCTCCCTCTCCTTCTTCTCCTTCCCTTCTCCTGGTTACCACCTGGGCCCAGATACCTAAATATCTAATGATGATCATATGCCTAAATATCTGGGGAGATTGAGAGAGGATCAATGGGTCAAAGCTCAAAGACCTCAAGCCCTCAGCCTCCAGGACCAAAAAACTCCTCCCAGATGACAGTTGGGGGTATTTATATCCTCAGGCCAACTGCCTTTCCTCCTGTCCTCATGGCATCTGGGAACATTCCAATGTCTTCCAACTGTCTCCCTTGTCAATCAAGGTGAGACTCAGAGTTTGAATATAACAACCTATAATATCACTTGTATATATTACATACATATACTATGTAAAAAACATACTTTAATACACTACCAATACACACATAAAGGAAAGACTTGATTTGAAAGAATTTCTTTTTGATTCTGAAGTCAAATGACCCAAATTGTCTCTTATCTTGTAAATAATAAATAGCTTATAGAGATTTGTTGTTTAAATGAATTAATACTGGATATCCACATGAAAATTGATGACTTTAATAACATATATGGATTTCTATATTGCTGAACATTTTGATGTGCTTCAATTCTTGTATTACAAATACATGATTTAAAAACGAAAGTCAACCTACCAAAAGATTTTTCTAAAACCTTGCTAATATTATTCTAATATGATTTGGATAATAGGAAAATATTTTTAAATTCCATTGTTTCATTACAAGATTTATTTTTTGCCATATAGCTCCAAAGGTATCTGCAATTACAAAGTCCTCATTATATTATGTTAGTAAAAAATGTTTCCTTCCTTTGAAGTCATTAATTTTTTTTATATAATTCATATTTAACACATCATTCACTACTTTGGATTTATTATTTAAGTGTGTATCTTATATAACCTATTAGATTGAAATATGGAATGGCCAAATTATTTTATGCTCCTATGATGTTTAGCATGGTGAATTGTAAATGTAAATGTGAAATATAACAAAATTAAAAAAAAACACATTTCCTAAATATGTGGACAAATGAAAACAGAAAGTATATTATTTTATCATCATTTTTGTTAAATAAAGAACTTTGAAAAGGAATTTAACATTGTACTAATTTTCAGTAACATTCTAGCCATGTGCCTTTATTTATTCTCTCATAAGTTATTTAACCAGAAGACCCTAGGGAAGAAAAAATTAAAGCTACAATATTCAGAGCCCTTGAAAAATGAAGAGCATTCAGAAGTTAAATATATATGTATACATGTATAGTACATATATAAAATTATAATATAAGTCAAGGGAAAATAAGATTTAATTTAAGTAAAAGTATAAATATTTCACATCTACTTTTTTCCAGGATCATATGTTGTATTAAATACATATTTGAAATCTATTCATATATTTTGGCTTGATGAGATATTATCTAAAGTATTTTTCATCCTAGTTTGAAATTAGGAAGATTTAAGAATCGTTAGAGGAAAAAAGGGTTTAAAAGCAATAATCGCAGATTATAAAAAGTATTCTTCAAGACACTCATCTAAGTAAAAAACAACAATATGGAATCATTACTCTCATATAACATCCATGAATATGACTTAGTAATGCTAAGCAACCCTAGGGAATTCCATTTTCTTTATTTTAGGTATGTTTTCTATCAATTCAAACCTCAAGAGTTCAATAATGTAATAAATGGTCTATACTCAAGGTTAGACTAAAAAGACTGGATCAGTCTTTCATCATACTAATAATAAGACTTCCTGAATTTATTTAGGTTGGTCATCAATAATAATAATAGTTTAAATATAGTTTCTAAGTTTGCAAACTGTTTGCCACGTATTATTGCAATTGTTCCTCACAACTTATCCTTTAATGTAGGAATGATAGATATTACTATGCTTATTTTATTAAAAAATTGTCACTGAGATTCAGAAAAAATATAAGCTAATTACTTATTGCTGATAATCAAATCTCTCTCCTCACTCTGCTATAGCATATTCTGGAAGTAATGCAATAATATAATATAATAATATGATATGGTATAATAACATGCAATTGTAAAATTTACAATGTGGTTTAATATTATTAAATTTAATCTATTTAAAAGATATAATGGTATCATATTTAATCTTCGTGACAACTTTGTCACATAGGCAGAACTCTTATTCATCTTGTATAAATATATTAATCATTTATAAATCTATGACTTGTCCAAGATCATGTAATTATAATGTAAAGACCTTAGGCTATGATTACCATTTTCTTAAGATCAAAAAGATGGCCTAAAGTGTTAAAGTTCAAATATATGTTATGGACTCAATTCTCTTTGAAAGTATGGATTCACAGACTATTTTAGAAAGATAATGTATGTAGGGGTCCAAATATATTTTTGCAAGTCATTATATTTAGCTGTCTGTTTCTACAAATAGTAGTTTTCTACTTAATTTGAGAATATTGGGAACCTGAACTCCATTTTGTAAAACTTCAGCATTATTAAGTTTAAGATTAATAAATGACTTGTATATTTTCATTTATAATATATAAGTGGGATGCATTAAATATTTTATCCTGTGTGGATTTTTATTCCTATATTTGATGATTAAAGTTCTTCATAGTCTGTCTAGATGTCATACTTAGTTCACATAACTCTCCCTTATATGCTCTGAATTCTGGACAAACTAGACTACTTGTTATTTCTCATGTGTGATATTCTATCTCCTACCTCCAAATCTTTGCACTGTCTTTTTCACAAATTTGGAATGCATTCCTTCCTGCTACAAAACTCTGAAATCCCTAACTCCATTCTTCACAAATATTTTCCTTGTTTCACAAATTGTTTATATTCCTCTGGCGGCAGTCCACTACTCCATAATTCATATTTCATTTACTTATATAGCTGTAATTTTTTCCCACCACAGACTTTAAGTTCTTTGATAGAAGGGATTTTGTTTCATTTTTGTCTTTGTATACCTGATTAAAGCACTAGTAAGCACTTAATAAGATGTATTTGTAGTGAATTTAAATAAATTTGCTAATATGACTCTGAATTATTTTCAGCCATTTTATTTTTTCCTCTTTCAGCTTGCTTTTGTATATTGTCTTCCCTCATTCAGCTCCTTGAAAGCAAAAAAATTCTTTCTTATTTTTTGTAACCTCAGTGCTTAGCATAGTGCCTTATGCACAATAGGTGCTTTATAAATGTTTATCATATTATATTGTAAATAACTCACTACTTTTTTTTGTATTAGTATCCACCAAGATCATATACTGGTAAAATTTTAGGTTCACATTTCTTACCTTTCACTTAAAAAGCAGAATGAATTAAAAATCACAAATATCATATTTAACTGCTAAAATGTCCAGAAAAAGAGAAAATGATGTTATTATTGATAAGACAGATCAAACTGGTGAAAAACACTAGGTACAATCAGAAAGGAATGTAGATAAATATAATAACAAGCTAAGTTGTTATGTGGTAACTGTTAGGAGCAGCCAAGGGGGCCTAGGCAGATTCTGATGATGGTATATAATTTAGGGAGGGAGTCCCAAACCATGGCTGTATGTTGATTTATATAACCTCCCACACCAGCAGGGCCAGGTCTCCTTTAAGCACAAGATTCTCTGCCACAGCAAGGGGCTTGGAAGCAATCCAACCAGACAGTTAGAAATGTTTCCAGGAAGCAGATTGAAACTTCCTGAAACCTTAAATTGAAGATGGATAAACTGGCTTGTAAAGGCTTGCTCACTTAAAGTTGTAATTCAGATCTGACTGCTAATAATTAGATGGTAAGGTAAGCAAGGCTCCAAGATTGTTTAGGCTTAGGTTATTCAGGGTTTATCAATAATTAAACAGAGGGAAGGTAAAGGATAGGAAGGTGGGTGAAGGAAACCCCCCAAATCTTACCTAAATCATTGATGTTAATTAATCTTGAAGCACTGGTTGATGTTCCCTAGGTGCAGAGTATGAGAAAGCCTTGAGGGCAGATCTCAACTCTGTTGCTTCCTTGCTGAGCTCAGAGGCTGGCAAGCCCCTGGGTCAGATGCTGCTGTTCTTGGTTGTACCTATTCTCACTAGTTGGTAATCTAAGGATGTTTTCTATGCTGAGGAAGTATTGAATATTTGGCTGACAAAGGAATTAGACCCTACCTGCACAAAAGAAACTCACTCCCAAAGCACCCTGGGGCCTAAACTCATTCATCCCTAACCCTCCAGGTGAGTCAGAGAAGTGAAGCTCCAAGGGGTTTGAGGACCCCCTTTTATACCCTGTCCTTAACTGTCACCCTGGCACATGCCCTGGGTGCTCTTCCAGGTTCTGTGTTCCAAAGTGGCAACTGTCAACTCACACCCCCAGAAATGGTTACTCATTTCTGCATATTACAGTTGTGAACATAAGGTGTTTACCAGGGGATTTGGTATGAGAGTACTGATAAATATAGCTTAAAGCCAATGTAACCTAGTAGGTGACACATGATCCAGAACATAATGGGGGGATGAAATAAGGAGTTTTTATTTAGTCCTTTGCAGGAGTAGAATCCCCACAGGTCCAGGTAAGCTCATTGATGGGACATTGTCTGTATGTTAAGATGAATGAGGGTAGTCAATCTGAACTTCAGCTAGGCAGGCTTAATGGAGACTGCTCTGGTCAGCCTTTGGACTGTGTTTATTTTTATACACTTTGAGATCACACATAAGGTTCACATGGAAATTCATATTCAACATACATTTTTTTTTCTTGTAGATAATGGATTAAGTCATACATTAACGTTGTTATTAACAACTCTTCATTCTTCAGTAACTTTCAATGTTTTTCAAAGGTATGTTTTGACATGTTTCCCAGGTTATGGGGTGGGGAAACAGTTAAGGGATGTATTGGCCTTTACATGGAAGGTTACTTCTCCATTTATCATCCATTGTAACATACCAAATCAGGGATGGGGTGGGGGGAGAGACTTATTGTTTCTGGTTTCTCATTACGTAAGCTTCTGTGTATGGAAATGGAAAATCTAGGTGCAGTTCGTTGGAGTTTAAAATTTTAAACATTAATCCACTATTTCCTGGTTTGTTATGAAATGACTTTTAGGCGAATTTCTGTATTAATACATGTAAAGGTGGGAATTTCCCAGGAGTCTGTAGGAGATCTGTAAAAGTGTGAGTAAAAGCCTTTATTCTTCTTCTTTATTTCCCTGGAGCTGAATAGGAATATTGATCGCAATAATTTCAATAATAAGGAGTGTTAATAAGAGAAGAGTCACACAGGGGTATCTGAGTGAGGGATTTCCATCCTCCCTGGAATCTGCTGTGCAGTTATAGGATCCCCCCTGTGACTTTGTCAGTCAGGAAGGTTTTGAAGGCCCTCAGTAGTCCTTCATTTATTTTAGAAATCATAATTTTTTGCAGAGAAATTTACCATATTTATTCTCTCTTATTGTATAATTTTAATTATTATGTAGCTGGTAAAATGCTTATTTATGCAAAATCATATGGCTTAGAAATTATAGTGACAAGTATTTATCATACTTTTGGCCACTTATGTCTGATTCTCTTTTATATATCTAAAAGCATTGTTTTCAAGAGAAGCAAAAAATATAGCATTTGTATATTTACTTTTTTAAATAATAATTTATATTGTTATGCCCTAACACGTTAAAATTAAATATTGTTTAAACAATCTCCTTAATGAACATAGATGCAAAAATCTTAAACAGAATACTAGCAAAAAGACTCCAGCAAGTGAACACGAGGGTTATTCATTATGATCAGGTGGGATTTATACCAGGAATGCAAGAATGGCTCAACATCATGAAAACCATTCAAATGATTGACCATATCAACAAGCAAACCAACAAAAACCACATGATTATCTCAATAGATGCTGAAAAAGCCTTCAACAAAATACAACATCCATTCCTATTGAAAACACTAGGAAGTATAGGAATAGAAGGACCTTTCCTAAAAATAATAAACAGTGTATCTAAAACCATCAACAAGCATCATATGAAATGGGGATAAATTAGAAGCCTTCCCAATAAACTTAGTTTTTTTTTTTCTTGCCCTCCTCTATACACACACAAACACACATACATACACATCATAGTGTTTATTTTAATTCATATCATACCCAATTTCTCATGAGTTCCTCATTAGTCAAAATTTATTTATAACTTTTGAAGCTTAATGGAGAATTGAGCAGGGCCTGAACAAAAACCATTAAAACATTTCAAAAATAATCTATGTCTAAGACCCCTTCCACTTCTAATGCTATCATTCCTCAATTCTCTAGGTCAAAGCACTCTTAATCAACAATGTAGGGATCCAGTATACAAATGATCCCTACTATACTCTTGAACATTGTGAAGAGATAGCATTAAACTTCACTTTTTTCTCCATTTCCATGTCAGCAAATAAATATTTTGGTGCAGGGAATTTTTTTTCAATGTAGCAGAATAAACTATTGTACAAAATCATTTCAGGAATCATAATCAATAAACTTAGTAAAGTAATTCAAGTATTAAGAATTTCCAAAAATGTTCACCTGTACAAATAAATTTTGTAATAAAGGAAATGTAGGATTTAAATTAATACCAACACTTCAAGAATTACATTTTATAAAGTTTATTAATAATCACTTGAAGGAGAAGGAATAAAAAGGAAACAGAAGTAAAAAAAAAACTTAATTAAAAAATGAATACCCATGTAAGCAAAACTCTCCTGGCTCTCACCTCACGCCACCTCCACCAAACCCGATCACAGGAAGAGAGAGAGATAGGTGGGGCTATACAAAATCTATATCCTCCCGATACCAGTATATAATGTGAGAAGGAAAATGAGGTGCTGGGAATTTTAGTTCCATGTTTCAAATTGTAATTACACAATCCCCCTGTGATTCACATGGGAAATGAGCATGTAGAAATCTCCCAGATTTACATGCTTAGTTTCCTCATGGAATCAGTACCCATAACCAACTTATATCTCTAAAGTTCTTCAACTAGTGGTACATACAATATTGCAGTATCTAAGGGAAAATTACAATAATTGGGGATAAGAGAGAAATAAAAGAGAAAGAGAATAAAACTAATGATTACTAGGCACATTGACAAAAAGTCAATTAGGAGGCAATCCCCTTTGGCATAAGAGTTTACATTTGAAATAAACATATTCAATCCCCACAGTTCAATTTCACTACATCCCAAAGTTAATTCTGGATCTTTTGGTGCAGTGTGAGGTTTCTGCAGGCATCACAATGGCATCTTCTCCAAACAGTTCACTTTCTGGATTCAGGAAGGTAGAAAGTTTCTTCTCCTAAAATTAATCTCCTAAAATTACTCTCAAACAAGAAAAAAATTTATAAAACTAGAATTTTTTTCTTTACAATTAACATTCTCCCCAAGCAGGGTGTGGACAAACACACAAATAATCCCGAGATACATGACTGAGTTATGAGATATGTGAATAAATTTTTAAAAGGAAGTAAAAACATATATATATATATGTATACATATATGTAGAAGAAAAGAAAAAATAGATAAAATATAAAAATTCTGAGTAAGCAAGAATAATCCCATAACAGGTCCTTGAATCAGGGCCCAATAAAATGATTTACATCCCTCAAGCCTTTAGTACCATTGCAGCAATATACACTTACCTAATAAGCAGCCAGGACTACAGAAAATTGCCATAGTGTGAAACACAGAAAAGGGACTAGATTTTTGCAGTAAATGAGTAATATCATTCCCTGGTCTGTTTTTACCTTGACTTTCAGGGATAGGGGAGCCAGAATTATAACCAAACCAAGGTAATTTATCTGAATGTGACACAAGGAAATCATGCATCTGATGTTGTTAAACAGCAGATGCCTCAAACCCAAAATCAAATCCTCTGTCTTAACTCAGATTCTTATCAATTCCACCAGGATTAGTTGGTCTCCTTAACCTTGTGCTTCTTGGCACTGTATAATGGCTCTTTTCTGATTCCTTTTCCTGGAATCAGAAACAATCATTAATCAAAGTCCCATAATATTTAACAATCATTGGCAGGTTTCCATAGTCTAAAGCTTTTGGGTATGCATTAATATCATGGTTAATGGATATTGTAAACTTATTTTAGTGCAAAATAAAAAAAATACATTAATACTGGTAACATGCTACAAGTACAAAAAATGAGAAAAAGAGAAAACTCAAATACTTTATTGCACATACACAGAAAAGCAATGATATTTTTTAAATCAAAAAATATAGTTTACAATCAGTGACATACTGTGTTTGCCAAAGAGAGTTGCAATACAAAGGTTTCTCACCCCCAAATGAGATCCATTTAATTTTAACTTGGCTGTGATCCACAGTGTGAGTGCAAATGATTTTCACTAAGAAAATACCTTATTTCCAGTTTAGGTATAGGACAGTGGAAATAAAAACAGTAGGACTGTGCAAATAAAAACAGTGTAACAGAAAATATAGCTAAAAGGCAAAACATAGAAACTTAAATTGACAGAGTATAACAGAACAAATTAGATTAGATCAATATGTGAACTTAACAAACAAAATTAAATCTTAAAACCAACAATCAGCAAATACAATAAGCATGACAGGATACAGTGTCACTCAGTGTCAGTAAAAGGTACTCTGTTTAAATGAGAGCAATGAATCCAAGAGTCCTTTTCACCAATTTTCATAGCTCTTTGAGTGGTTAACAGGACTTTAAATGTACCTTCCCAGACAGGCTGGGTTGCCCCAGTACACTGGAAGGTTTTATATATACTTTGTCTCCTGGGATCATGGAGCAAAAAGTCTAGGAAATGTTTGTATAGCACCTCCAGATTGATGGAGTTCTCCCAATTTGATTTGCAAAACCTGTATATATGAGGCAATAGAAGTGTCTCCCCCTAGATGTATGTGTGGGAGAAAAAGGCTTAGCCTGCATAGGGGGATGTCCAAAAAGCATCTCTTATGTTGAGATGTGTAGATTTCCCCTGGGCCTACTTCTAACATAAAATAGAGCCAGAGGGAGAATTTCAGGCTATTTAAAATGAGTCTCTGTGCACAATTTGCCAACCATAGTTTTGAGATCTTTATTCATTTTCTCAACTTGGCCTGAGCTCTTTGGATCATATGGTACATGGAATTTGGGAGTTATCCCCAAAAAAGAATATATCTGAGATAAAACTGAATTAGTGAAATGAATTCCTCTGTCTGAATCAATACATGCAGGCAGGTCAAAATGAAGAATAATCTCTTTTAAGAGTACCTTGGCAACAAAAGCTGCTGTGGTCTGGCTGGTAGGAAATGCTTCCAACCATCTGGTCAGTTGATTCACTATGACTAGACAAAATTTAAAATATCTGACCTTTGGCATAGTTAATAAAAGTGATTCGTAGGTGTTCAAAAGGTGTGTAAGCCAGAGGATGCCCACCAAAATCTTTGCCATGAAAGGAGTGCTGATTGAATGCTTGGTAGGTAGGGCAGGCTGTACATACATTAGAGACAATGGTAGTTATATCAGGGGCTATCCATATTCTTTTAAAAGAGTCCACAAAGCCCTGTATACCAAAGTGACCATTTTCATTTATGGATTGGCAAATTCGTTGACGAAAACTTCTAAAGAGTAATTTTCCTTCAGATGATACTGATATTCCATTCATCTGTCTAGCCTTAAATTTATGCTTCCATTTTTCCATTTCCTTTTCATTATAAGAAAGGGATACATTTAAATCATCAATAGTAGCCAATGTTAAAATTAACTCAGGCCATTCGCTAGTTTTGTAGCGGTATTTGCCTGATCATTTCACTTAGAGATAGTGTAAATGCCACCAGTATGGGCAGGGCAATGAACTACAGCTAGGGCTTCAGGGAGCTGAAGGGCAGAAAGAACTTCATTAATAATTTCTGAATTTGCCATATATTTTCTAGCTGAGGTTAAAAATCCCCTTTGAAGCCATAGTATACCCAATGCATGACATATTCCAAAGGCATATCTAGAATCTGTATAAATTGTTTCCTTCTTACCTTTGGCAATCATACAGCTATACTTCAGAGCTATCAGTTCTACACCTTGAGCACTTATCTCTGAGGGCAGTGAAGCTGACCACAGAATGGCAAATTCTATGACTACAACATCTCCAGTGTAGCGTATGCCATGCTTATGAAAGAAGAACCATCAGTAAATAAGAATAAGTCTGGATTATCTAAAGAAGTGTCTAAGAGTTTGTTTTGAGTCTTTTCAGCCATGGACACAACATTCATAATTGTGCAATGGTTCTCCTGAGACTTGTAAATCAGGATGCCAGGTCACAGGATTTAGAACTGTATAGCATTTTAAGGTAATATTCTCATTACCTAACAAAGTTACCTTGTACCTTGCAAGTCTCTAATCATAAAAAGCCTGTGTTCTATGACTTAGCACTAATGCTTTGACTTCATGTGGGCACATTATGGTTAATGGGGCTCCCATGACTAAATCAGCAAATTTAGTTACCAATAAAGGTGTGGCAGCTATGCCTTTAAGACATGGCGATGCTCCAAAAGCTACTGCATCCCTTTGGGCTGATTAATAGGCAACTAGATCTTCAACAGGTCCCAAAGGTTGAGTTTAAACACCTGAAGTTACCCCTCTTTGTTCGTGTATATATAAAATAAATGGCTTGTTATAATCTGTGATGCCTAGAGCAGGGGCAGAAAGTTAGAAAGAGGTGAAAGTTATTCTTCCTCTAATTTAAGTGGTTCAGGGACTGAATTTTTTGTCAGAGCAATAAGGGGCTTGGTGATTTCACCATAGCAAGGGATCCACTGCCTAAAATATCCTGTTGCTTTAAGAATTTCCCTCAGCTGTTTCTTAATGTAGGGTGTGCTCCATTTTTTAATAACTTAAATAGACTTAGGGGAAATAGAAAACCCTAAACATTCCACTTTGGGAAGACACCACTGAACTTTTGCCTTGGATACCTTGTGGCCTCCTTAAAAAATTCTAAAAGAAGATGTTTTCTATCTTCTTGGCATGCTGTGGCATTTGATGAGGCCAAGAGCAAATAATCCACAAACTCTATCAAACAGCTCTCCTTAAACCTAATACTGTCAAAATCTCAACTTAAAACCTGTGAGAACAGGGTGGAACTTTCCACAAACTCTTGTGGTAACCAGGACCATGTAGGAATCTTTCCAGGTGAAGACAAATATATTCCTGGAATTCTCATGAATAGGGATTGAGAAGAAAGTTGAACAGTGGTCTACCACATAAAAATATTTTGTTGTGCTGGGAATAGAGGAGATAATTGTGGCTAGGCTGGGAACCACACAATGTCTCTTAATGACGAGATTATTCATAGACCTTAAATCCTGGACAAATTGATAGACAATTTTCCCATAGGGGTCTAATTTTGGCTTTTTTATAGGTAGGATGGGTATATTGTATTCATATTTGCATGAAATTATTATTCCTTGTTCAATTAATGAATATATCACTGGGAATAATTCCCTTAATTGCCTCTTTTGATAGAGAATCCTGAGGAAAGGAAGGAGGAGGACCTCCTTTTGTTTTTATTTGAACAATAACAGCTGATTTAAGTTGGCCAATATCAGAAGATGATGTGGCCCAGAGAGACTCAGGTATATCAGCCAGAATTTCAAAGGTGGGAGGCTCCTTCATTTCCTGACAGTCTGAAAGAAGTACAGGGAGCAAAGGTAAGGATTCAGCAGGCAATTCTAGTGACATAGAGTCATCTGCAGAGCAAGTTATTGTGGCTTTAAATTTGCATAAAAGATCTCTCTCTCTAGGAAATTTATAGGGGAGTTAGGCATTAGGAGGAAAGGATGTTCTACTAATAGGGGTCCCACACCATTCTAGGAGAAAGCTTTGGCACTCTTAGGGGGTGGCCCTGATATCTACACTATATTCAGTGAGCCAAGAGAATCACATTCAGAATCAGGTTTATTTGTTAAAACTGATCTGCGTGCTCCAGTGTCTAAGAGGCAATCATAATACATGTTTCCAACTTTTGGGGTTACATGAGTTTCATCACTATGGGGGAGGGTAATGGATAGGGATAATTGGCATTAAAGCATCAGGGTTTGGGAAATCAAAGTTTTCACTCTCTGATTACAGGGCCCTTACCTCTCCCTGACACACCTTTATAAAGATACTTGGGTATTCCTCTGGGATCTCCCACAGTGAGGGGCATATTCACCCTGAGTATAGCATGAACAAGTTCCACTTTGGATATATTATTGTTGGGTATTTTGTTGTGTATCATCATTTGTTTAATTTGCATTATTATTTTTGTAATTGTTATTATTTCTAAAGTTGCTATTATTTCTATTTGTCTGATTCCACATTTTATAGATTATCATTATGTGACCCCTTTTTCCACAAAAGTAACACATTAATGATCAATTTGTTGATTCATACATAGGGGCTATGGCCACTTTATGATTTTCTTTTTCTTTTTTAATTTCCTTTTAAAAGTTTTTTTCTTTTATAATTTTTCTTTTTTACTTTCCTTTAAAAGTTTTCTTTCTTTCCTTAAGCACTTCAACAAGTCATTGTTCTCCTCATCTTTGTGTTCATGGTCCTTAAAAACATCGACTGCTACTTTCTTCAATTCCTCGAGATGATCTATAGAGTTCCACTTTGGATAGTTAGCCTTAAGATTGTCTCTAACAACTTTACAATAATTTTTAATGAATTGTCTACATATTTGTTTAACATCTTTTTCTCTGGAAAGATCTAAGTCTATATATCTACTTCCTAGCTCAATAAGTCTATACATAAAGTGGGAGGGAATTTCCTCTTGTTTTTGCCTAATGTTCTCAAATTTTGCCTATGTACTTGGCCTATCAGAACAAGCTCTCGTTGTTGTAAGTAACATCTCTCTAGCCTGGTATAATTTTAACTAACCTTCCTCTGTATTCAAATTCCATTTGGGATCCTCCTGGGGTCAATGAACTATTCTCCTTCCTTGGGCTTCATTAACAAGAGAGATGATTTTATTTTTCTCTCTTTCTGTCAAGAAGGTTTGGAGTAAGTTTTCCATGTCCCATAATGCAGGATCATACATCTGACAGACAGTTCATTCTTTGTAATAATTACAATAGGCTCATTTGCAAAGGAAAGGGTATTTTCCTCAAATCTCTCAATATCTAGGGGGAATGAAGGGTGTATAGTGTCTTAAGGGCATGACATCTCCAGTTTTTTGGAATGTGGGTACTTCTTTTCAGGGGAATAGGCCTTCAGTTGAATTATTTGTGATTTCTGCCTCTTGTCTGGATGTCTGGGTTGCTATGGAGTAGGTCAGGGAAGGGGGATGATTAGGTGAGCTAAGAGGGAGGGTTTGGTCTGGGGATGGTAAGAAGGGAGGTAGTAATCAGGGTGGGATTTAGGAGGAGGGGTAGGGGATGGCTGGAGTCAGTAGCAGAAGGAGGCTCCGGGAGAAGGAAAGAATAGGAAGAGACAAGGCAAAGGTAGATCTGGCAAGGGTGGAAGTGGTGAGAAGAAAGGGCAGGGGCTGGTTTGGGGGAAGAAGAGTGGGCCTGGGAGACAGATGGAGAAGTCGAGCAAGGTAGGAGGAGCAAGAGATTGAGGAGGTTGGACCATGGGCTTCCAAAAGCTGATCAATATGAGATAAGAGGAAATCAGCTTGAGGCATGGACTGGACATGTTTGAATGTAGGGGAATATTGCTTCTGAATTTTAAAATTACTTAAAGTGTTTCTCAATGCTGTCTATTTGAGTCTGTAGTTTAATCAAAGTAACATTGTGTTGATTTTTCCTAAGGAGAAAATATGCTATGAATAGGAGCCCTCCCAGGAACAGTACTAAATAAAACCATTCTGAAGTGTTGAATAAGTTTGAACCCAGTAAAATTCTCTGGGCAGACAAGCTTTTTCCAAGTGAAGGAAACCTGTTCCCTCATTGTTAGCATGATATTAAATATCATTTTTAGACACAATCCTCTTAGCTAGTCTAAAAATATGGAGGGATACTGAAAGGCTTTAGCTAAAATAAAAGACAAAAATTTTCTCCCCATTCTCATAGTCAGGTGCACGGTATCCCCCTTGCATTAGCATGAAATCAACCTGGGAGGTAAATGGGGTAGGCAGCATCTACTCTGTGCTGTTAGTCTATTGCTAGTGGAAAAGGCTCCAAACTACCACATATTTGAGACCCACATGGTGAGAGGGGTGTAACTGGGCCATCAGGGGGCCTGTTACTTAGCTTCTCACCTTCCACACAGGGGGAATCCACAATGCTCAGGGGCAGCAGCATGCACTCAGCTTTTAGAAATGTAAGGGAAACAGGAAGAGCAAGTAAGAGTGTTGGGACACTAACTGAGGGGTGCCTAGACCCCAGTACTTTAGACACATGGGGGATTAGAATAGGCCTTAAAGAGAGAGCAAACCCAGAAATAAGAAAAGATTACTTTCTCAATTTATCCCAATAATTAATACTTTCTAATGTGATAATGAGATTAAACCTACCTTGCCCTTCTTTAGATTTAATCACCAAAGGTGAAAACATCTCCATTTAACCCACAACGTGGGTGCTATATAACCCACTTGTACTACAGTAACAAATCAGAATTTACCAACTGACTCCGGGGCAGTCCTAAGAAAAGTGTCTGTTGTAATTGGACACGTAAACTAAGAGGAGGCCACAGGAAGTGACACAAAAGAGGCCTATTTAAAAAGAGACCTCAGTGAGCTGGGCCCGCTCTTCTGGATCATGAAAGGGACTTGAAGGAGGTCTTCAGGTTCATGTACATACTTGGAGGAGGTCTGGAGCTGGTGAGACTGTTCCATGTAGTGAGTCTTAAGACTGAATCTTCCTGAACTTCTGTTTAAAAACTTCCTTTTAATAGAGACTCTGTGACTGAAGCTTTTGCTTCCTTAGACTTTAAGGCCCTTTGGGTCTCTGGCTTCCCAACCTTGAGATCAAGGCTGGATTTTCCTTGGCTGAGGATTAATTAGATCTACCTGGATTAAACTAGGGGATCAGAGCAAATTACCTACTGTGTTAGATTACTTATCTTTTCTTATCCTCTCTCTTATTTCCTTATTTCTTCTTCTTCTTCTCATATGTAAATAAATTTCCATAAAAGTTATTTTAATTTGAGATTATTCTTAATTGGTGACTATTAATTGGTCAATCCCCTGGGGACCAACCTTTTAATATTTACTCAACCAAAACCCTTTTTTATCCCTTACACTAATAACAACAACAACAAAAAATGAGCTGAAATTTTTAACTTCCTTCGACCCTCTGGGATTCTGGGCTATGAGAATCTTGTGGGGTGGGTGCAGGTTGCTTCTCCTAGGTAAAAGGAGTCAGGCAGTTTAGAGGCTAAATTTCACTTTTACACACACACACACACACACACACACACACACACACACACACACACACACACACACACACACACACACACACACACACAGAGCTTACAGGGCCACAGGGAGCAATGGCTATTCAGCTGCTTTCAGTTTAAGAGGAAAAAGTGGGATTTAAATCTCACCCTTCTGCTTCCAAACAGGTGGACAATCAGCAGTGGTAGGCAGAAATGGGAGAAAATTGTGGGAAGTGGAGGGAGGCAGCTGCAGGCTTGGAACCCCAGGCAGTTAGCAAGGAAGGCAGTAGCAGCAGTAGCAGGAACTGCAGAAACAGTAGCAGTAGCAACTGGAGTTCTCTTGGATAGGGGGGAGGGGCAGCAAGAAGGCTGTGGCAGGAGAGAAATGCATTTTTTTCAAATTAATCTAGTCATTAAGGGTCCTAAATTCCAGACTTCTGATTGCCATAAAAATAGGATTTAAATTAATATCTAACACTCCAAGAATTATATTTTATAAAGTTTATTAATAATCACTTGAAGTAGAAGGAATAAAAAGGAAATAAAAGTTAAAAAAAAACCCCTAATTATCTAACAAAATTAAGACCACATGAGTGAAACTCTCCTTGCTCTCACCTCATACCACCTCCACCAAACCCAGTCACAGGAAGAGAGAGAAAAAGGCAGAGCTACTCAAAACTTATATCCTTCCTACACCATTACATAAGGTGAGAAGGAAAGTAGGATGCTGGGAATAGTAGTTCTAGGGTTCAACAATTAACCACAAATAGATGTTTGTGTGCATGCATTTTTGTTCTATTAAAAGAGACTGAGCATAACATTTCTGTCTTTGAGAAATTTAAAATCTATTTACGGAAGCAATACCTAAAAACTTAAATAGTTAAGCATCAGTACGTGAAATAATGGCTAGTTCTAGGCACTAAGAGACTTCCTTGAAAATAAATCACCATTTGTGAAACTTAGAAAAGTGATACTTTGACTCTTCTGAAGAAAAAAGGATTATTATAGGCTAGTGTTGACTGAGAAAGAAAGAAATAGGGCAGTAAGGATGTTAAAATATTGACAGAAATAAGAGTGTATTTGAAAAGGACATGATGTGCCCAAAGGGCTTTAAAAGATTGCCTACCCTTTGATCCAACCATACCACTACTTGCTTTGTACCCCAAAGAGATAATAAGGAAAAATACTTGTACAAAAATATTTATAACCACGTTCTTTGTGGTGGTAAAAAATTGAAAAATGAGGGTGAATGAAGGGGTGTCCATTGATTGGGGAATGGCTGAACAAATTTTGGTATCTGATCGTGATGGAATACTATTGTGCTGAAGGGAATAATGAACTGGAGGATTTCTATATGAACTGGAAAGACCTACAATGATTGAAACAGAGGAAAAGGAGCAGAACCAGGAGAACATTGTACACAGAGACTGATACATAATGGCACAATCAAAGATAAAAGACTTTTCTACTAACAGTAATGTAATGACCAAGGACAGCACTGAGGAACTCATGAGAAAGAATGCTATCCACATCCAGAGAAAATATTGTGGGAGTAGAAATGCAGAAAAAAAAAAAAACATATGATCAATCATGTGGTTTGATGGGGATGTGTTTGGGGTATTGCTGTTAAAATGCCACTCTATTGCAAATACAAATAATATGTAAATAGATTTTGAACAATGATACATGTATAACTTAGTATAATTGCTTGTCAACACCAGGGAAGGGAGAGAGAAGAGGAGTCGGAAAAATCATGAATCATGTAACCATGGAAAATTATTCTGAAGAAATAAAGAAAAGGGCATAATGGTATAAGTGAAAGTTTAGCTGTAGTAAAGTGCAATGAGTCTTCAGGAAAAAAAGATAATATTGCAGATAGAACCTTAGAATTCTGGCTACACATTCAATACCACAGAAGGAGAGAGTTCATTTTGTTTGTCAAACACATATAACAATTTCAGTGAAGCACTACAAATTGGTGTCATTAGGGTAATCACTATTGTACTCTATTAAAATTTTTGACTCATTAGCCTATTAAATAATTGATTGTATTCTTTCTTCTGGATAAGTATATTTTTCAAGATTATGTGAGGAAATATCATGTCTTGGAGCACTCCTATATTTTATACTTGACTTGAACTTGATAATGACACTGGTGGCAGAATTCTTGCCCCTGATCTGGTAGCTGGCATCAGCATGTTTGTGAAAGCCTAGACATAAAAGAAAAAGGGGAATATAGTTGTAACCCTGGGAAAATGCTTAAGGGGATTAAATTATAATCTTTTATTCATAAGAGAACAATAAATATTTGGAGAAAACATGTTATCATCTGTGCATGAATTTATAAAGGGTTTTCAAAAGTTGCTTCCTGCCTCCAATTGATAAATTGAATAAAATAATATTGTTTTTGTTTATGAATCATGAAATACAGATGATTCTCTGTCTTTTAAAATATTTCTTCATACATACATATTGTATCAATACAATTTCCTAATATTCATTTTCTGATATTTTGCAATCCATGTTCTTTCTCCTTTTTATCCCTTCTCCTATTCCAAGAAAACAGGTAATATTAAATAGGTTATAAACATATCACTATATAATACCTATTTCCATCTTCATGATGTTGTGACAGAAGACATAATGGTTACACTAGACAAAAATTCATGAATGATATAAAACAAAGAATAGTATGTTTCCATTTGGCTTTGGAATTCATCTGTTCCTTCTTTGTCAGTTAATGTATTTCTTAATTTTTTTTTCATGAGTCCTTGGGATTTTTCCTGGATCCTCCCCTTGTGATTAATAGTTAAGACATTCACAGTTGATCATCATCAATTATTGCTTGTTATTGTGTATATTGTTCTCCTGGTTCTGCTCACTTCACTTTCCATCACTTCATATAAGTCTTTCCAGGTTTTCTGTGTGTGTATGTGTGTATATGTGATTATCTTGTTCATCATTTCTTATGGCATAATAGTAATCCATTATAAGTGTATAATACAATAAATTAAACCTTTCCTCAATTGGTGGATCTCTCTTCTGTTTCTAGTTCTTTGTAACACACTCAAAAAAGCTGATATAAATAATTTTGTACAGGTAAAATTCTTTTAACTTGTTCTTCTCTCTCATTAATGTCTTCACGTGATAAATGATTTTGTGCAGATAAATATGTATTTACTATCATGCCAAAATATTTTTTTTACTTCATATAGTCCAGGAAACTCTATCAGTCCAATTTTAAATTAATATAAATAAAAATACTCAATCTGAGGATATGTGCAAAAGAACAGCATGAAGTAGAACAAATGAAGCCTGAGAATATGCTAATGCCAATATTTCATTCTCTTCCAAATACTTTGAAATCCAGTGACAATGACCTCCCTGATTCTCCAAACACATGATGCTCCATATCTAGACACCAAGAATTTTCACCGACTGCCCCACATGCCTAGAACATTCTCCCTCCTCATGTATATCACCTGACTTAAAATTTCAGGAAAAAATGTATATTTAGCAAAAAATGTTTTCCAATTCTACATAATTTCAATGCCTCCCCTCTATTACTATCTCAAATTTGCCTCATATGTATATATCTTGTGGATAATTATTTGTATATTGTCTCCTCCTTTAGGTAATGTACTCTTTGAGATAAGGGAACATTTGTTTTTCTTTACATCTTCAGTAATTAGCACAGTACTGGCATGTAGTAGATGGCTAATTAGTGCTCATTGGCTGATAGCTGAGTTATTGAAAAATGTGAGGTAGAAAGTATAGAGATAGGAAGATAGACTACCAGTCAAGAATGTGTAAAAATACTACTTTAGACATTTTATAAAGTTAAGCAAGTCACTTAATCTATCTGACTATCAGATGCCATATCTGAAAAAAAAATAGACCATTTTGAAGTACATAACTTCTAAAATCCTTTCCAATTCTAAATGTATAATACTATGTTCATTTATAGAATGAAATCACCTAATGTCTAGTACTGCCTACAAACACTAGCAAAAATAAGGTGTACCTAGTTATGTGTATTGCCCTAATTCATATTATTTATCATGTCCTCAAGGAAAAGAAGCTTTTACAATATGCCTAATCAGTATAACTCTTATCAGTTGTTCAATGATATGTCAATATTTTTAAGCTTTAGTTCATTACTAATCCCTATCTAGGTAAATTTAAATACATAATGTAATAAATGCTGATATTGCTGCATTGCCAGTGGCAATCGGGGGTTATTATGTTGGTCTAATTACTTCTAAGCTGTAAGGTTAGGAATTTTTAAAAATCTATTGGAATGTATAGTCTCCAAGAATTCACTCTGAGGCTGTTCAATCCTGGGAACAAGGACTGGTTATAGCAAGGTCCCAGCCAGAAGCATCAATCCTGCAGAGCCAAGTACTGCTTAATAAAAATATGAGGTGCTCATCTGAGAAACCAGAAACAGAAGGATATTAGAAGTATGAATCATTACAGGACTCAACACATTTTCAGGAGCAAAGGAATGACCCTTTTTAATTCCTCCAAGTTCTAGCTTCTCTCCCTACCATTATATTGTATTAATGTTTTTATTCCATGCATAATAATTCCTTGAGGACAGTGACTGTTTCTTTTTTGTCTTTGAGTTCTTAGTGTCATACATTGTATATGGCATACAATGAGACCTTAATAAATTGTTTTTAATTCATTAACTCAAAATATTTTAGATAAAAAATTAAGAGGATTTAAGTTTGTTGTAGAATCCTAAACTATTTTCTCTCCTTGATATTGTGTGGATAAATTCTACTTTAAGTTTTTATTCTGCAGTATATAAAACCTTTCCTGCCTTTTCAATTCCCTGAATGAAATTTGACTAGAGTAATTTCCTCTACTAACTCTTGTATTATACTTACATGAAATGGCTATTTCTGAATGGGAGTAAAAAAGCATCAATTTATCATTTTCCTTATCTAAATGTAAGTGATGAGCCAACATTTTATCCATGTATCATTTTTTCCCTTCACAGAGAAGCCATAAAGCCTATGTGCATCCTTCTACTCTGCTCATCCTTTCTTTTGATCAGCCTCTTCTTTACTGAACCTTTCATAGGAAGGCTGGAATTGGAGACAGATGTGAACATTAGCAAGCTACTTTTCATCTCTAAGTATAAAATTAAACTACCAAAGGAGAGATTTAGAAAAGAGAACACCTAGCTAGCTCCCTGCTATCTCTAAAATCTATGATCCCTTTGCCACACTGTAGCACATGACATCCTTAAATTAAGCTCATTTCACCAAACTCAACCATATTTTAATGGACTGAAATCAATTTTACATTTCATATATTATTTCTTTCTAGTAAAATGTTCAATTCCTTGAGACCTGGGATTGGTTTTCTTTTTCAATTGTATCACCAGCACTTTGCTCAGTGTTTTGCTGACAGAAAATATTCAGTAATTTAATTAATTCATTAAAAATTCATCATAAGCTTGAGAATTAAAAAAAATTCCTATAAGGCTACAGTCCCCAGGAGTAACTTAATCATGTAACATGACAGTCAGAGCTCCTAGCTCACAACCATCTACCACCTTGGACGAAATGAAACTTGAAGAAACCCAGAGCTACAGCTATGCTAGCAGCAAAGAAAAATTGAAGTTTAAGTGAGTACCTCCTCTACCCTAAGAGCAAAGCTAATGTTTAAGGTAATATTAAAAGTCAAGAAAAAGGCTGGGAAACTGAGCAAACAAAAACATTAAAATTAAAATTAAAAAACAAAAACACCTAACCATAGTTAATTATTATGGTGTCAAAAATTGCATGACACAAACTCAGAAGGATACAGTGAAAACAAAACAACTACACTCAAAACTTAAATGAAAAATGTAAATTGGTTTCAGGCATTGCAGGACCTTGAAAATGATGTCAAAAATTAGTAGAGAAGAAGAGAAAATATAAAGAAAAGAAAACAAAGTGATGCAAAGATTTGCCTAAATGGAAAAAAAAGTACAAATCCTAAATAAGAAAATATTCCTTAAAAAAGTCAAATGCAACAAATGGAAAAGAAGGTTCAAAAGCTCACATAAGAAAATGATTCCTTAAAATTCAGAACTAGGCAAATTAATTCCAATAACTTTATGAAGACATCAAGAAACAAAAGAAAATCAAAACAATTTCAGGAAAGAAGAAGGTATGAAATATATCACTGAAAAAAAATGAAAAGGATGAATCCACCACGAATAAAAAAGAAATTCAAACAAGCATTAGGACCTATTTTTCCCAATTACATGCCAATATAGCTACCAATCTAAATGAAAAGGATAAATGCTTTCAAAGATTTAAAAAAATGCCAAGATTAAGAAAAAAGGAAATAGGACATTTAAATAATCCCATTTCAGAAAGGAAATTGAACAATTCATCTTTGCAATCCCTAAAAAAAATCCCTAGGACAGATGCATTCACAAGTAATTTCTATCAAACATTTAAAGAATAATTAATGTCAATACTATATAAATTAGTTGGCAAAGTAGACAAGGAGTCCTACTAAAATTATTTTTATGACATAATTTTAGTGCTAATACCTAAGCCAGTAAGAGCAACAACAAAGAAAGAAAATTATGGGCCTAATTCATCAATGAATATTTAAGCAAAATTTCAAACAAAATTAAAACAAGGAGACAGAAATATATTAAAAGGATCATTCACAATAATGCTATTGGTATATTTGATCATATCAATAAAAAACCAAATAAAATCAAATGAATATCTCAAAAGATCAAGAAAAGCCATTGACAAAATACAGCATCCATTCCTATTAAAACACTAGGAAGCATACAAATGAATGAGCCATCCATCAAAATAATAAGTATTATTGATTTAAAACCATCAGCCAGTACCATCTGTGATGGGGATATGTTAGAAATCTTCACAATATGATCAGAGGTGAAGCAAAAACACACATTGTCACCACTGTTATTTAATATTGTACTAGAAATGTTAGCTTTAACAATAAAGAAGAGAAAGAAATTGAACTTAAAGTAGGCAATGAGGAAATAAACCATCGTTCTTTATGGAGACTATGATTGTACAGTTAGAGAATCTTAGAGTTTCAACTGAAAAAATATATGAAATAATACATTTAGTAAAATTGCAGAATACAAAATAAACACATAAATCTTCAGCATATCTATATATTACAAAGTCCAGCAGCAAGAAATAGAAAAAGAAATTCCATTTAAAACAACTCTGGATAATATAAATACTATGGAATGTGCCAAAACAAACATTGGGATTATATGAACACAATTATGAAACACTTTTCACACAAAGCCAGATATAAACAATTAGAAAAATACTAATTACTCATGAAAAGTCATTCTAATATTATAAAGATGATGATTATACATAAATTAATTTACTTATTCAGTGCATTCAAATCAAACTAATAGATAAATATGTTATACAACTGGAAAAAAATAATACAAAATTCATCTAGAAGAATAAAAGCTCAAGAATTTCAAAGAAATTAATGAAATAAAATGTGAAGGAAGGTAGCCTAATGTTACCATATGTTAAAATGCACTATGAAGCAGTAATCATCAAAACAGTCTAGTACTAGCAAGGAAACTGAATGGTGGATCAATGAAGTAGATTGGATACACAATATGCAAGGGTAAATGAACTTAATAATCTATTTTTTGAAAAATTCAATGTCCCCAGCTTTTGGTAACTTCTGGGAAACTAGAAAATAATTTGACAGAAACTAGCTATAAATCACTATCTCATACCCTATAAAGAGAAAAGATCAAAAGGTTATATGATCATAAAGGATGATACTGTAAATAAATTAGATGATCAGATAATTATTTACCTGGCAGATTTATGAAGAAGGGAAGGACATAAGAAACAGGAGATAAAGAGCATTAGAAGATGTAAAATGAACAATTTTGATTAAATTAAATTTAAAAGGTTTACTTAAATAAAATAATGTTTTTCTCTTTCACAGAGATACATGAACACACACACAAATAATAGTATTAATAATATACTTCACATCAATGAGACTATAGGTTATCCAACCTTTATAAAGTGCTTTAAAGTTTCCAAAGAAATTTGTGTATCTATGTATATATAAAATCATCTGATCTTTTCAACAAACATAGGAAGTATAATATAAATTTAAGTAAAACTAAAAGTGTCAACTTCAGCTTAAATGCAATATCATATTATGAACATATAAGAGAAATTATGAGAAACATAATCATCTCTCTCCTATCATTATAATTGTAATATGTTATGAGTTAGAAATGATGCATGTAATGTTCATTATGCATTTGTCTTGGTTGCATTACACTCTTTTTTTTTCCAAAAGGAATTATAATGGGAAAACTTTTTGATGCTAAAAGGTGGCAAAGATAAAAGTGATTAGTTAATGGAAATAGATTGTGAAATTTTACTCAGTAAAGATATTCAGAGGGAGTCTGAATATCTGTTTATGAGATATTTTAGAAGAAGCTTCTGAATTACAAGAGTAATTGAGTTAATTTACCATTAAGATCACTTTGATCTCTAAATGCCATAATCATTATATCATTCAAATGAAGGAATATTTAAAGAGTAATTTTAATATTTTTAAAGCAATCATATTGACCAGCTTATCAATTTATAAATTTTAAAATTAAGTAATAATGAGTTTTTAGTGTGATTAATACTTTGTTATAATGATCAAGATTCTTTTTTTCCCTAGCAAATAACTAAGAGCTAATTCTTAAGTGGCATTTATTGACTATGTCATATATTTTCCATTTGCACAATTAAAATCATTTCCTTTTTTAACATTTCATTTTTTTCAATTACATGTAGAAACATTTTTAAAATGGTTTTCTGACATTTTGTAATTTAGATTTTTTTTCCCCTTCCCAAGGTGGTAAATAGTCTTTTTATAGATTATACCATTGTGCTTTCATATTTCCATATTTCCCATGCTGTGATATGACATATAAAACACATATACTAAAAAACTCAATAGTGAAATAAAATAAAAGATGGAATGCTTTGAAATTCAGATTTCAACAGCCTTTTCTTTGGTTTTGGATCACATTTTTTGTCATAAATGTCCTGAGTTATCTTGGGACTTTGTTTTGCTAATAATAGTTTAGGTCTCTACAGTTGATCATCACATATTATTTATTACTGTATGGACTGTTCTCTTCATTCTGCTGACTTCATATTGCATCAGTTCATATAAGTTTTTCTAAAATTTGCTGAACTCATCCTGTTCATCATTTCTTATGGTTCAATATTATTCCATTACAACCATATAAAACAACTTTTTTGTCTTGTCCCCAATTGATAAATAACCTCTCTTTTTCCAAATCTTTGCCACTATAAAAAAGAGCTGCTAATTATTTTTTATACTAGTAAGTTATTTTCCCTTCTCTGCAACTTCTGTGGAATACAGATTCAGTAGTGCTTTACTGAGTCAAAAGAAATGTAAAGTTTTATATGGAAATTTATGCAAGTTTGAGACTGTTCTCCACAATGATTGTATCAGTTCAGAGTTCTACCAAGGGTGTATTAGTGTCCTAAGAACTTGAATCTTTGGGTTTCTTGAATAGTAGATTACAATGCTCTTTAAGTCCTGTGTGCTGATTTCCTACCCTATTTTATTTCTCCAGTATTTTATTTCTTAGTCAATACTGATAATTTTTTATTATTAATACTTTTAGTATAATTGGAAATCTATTACAGTTGGACTATATTCCTTCATTTTTTTCCATTAAGTCCTGTGATATTCTTTTTTTGTTGTTGTTGTTAGCAGCTCTGCTGACTTTTATTTTTTTTTAAACATTTATTAATATTTATTTTTTTAGAAAAGTTAACATGGTTACATAATTCATGCTCTTACTTTCCCCTTCACCCTCCACCCCGAGGTTACCCCCCCCCCATGGCTGATGCATATTTCCACTGGTTTTAACATGAGTCATTGATCAAGACCTATTTCCAAATTGCTGATTTGGAAACCATTGGTGTGGTAGTTTCAAGTCTACATCCCCAATCATGTCCACCTCAACCCACGTGTTCAAGCAGTTGTTTTTCTTCTGTTTCCACTCCTGCAGTTCTTCCTCTGAATGTGGGTAGCATTCTTTTCCATAAGCCCCTCAGAATTGTCTTGGGACATTGCATTGCTGCTAGTACAGAAGTTCATTACATTCTATTTTACCACAATGTATTGGTCTCTGTGTACAATGTTCTTCTGGCTCTGCTCCTTTCACTCTGCATCAATTCCTGGAGCTCTTTCCAGTTCACATGGAATTCCTCCACTTTATTATTCCTTTGAGCACAATAGTATTCCATCACTAGCATATACCACAATTTGTTCAGCCATTCCCCAATTGAAGGGCATACCCTCATTTTCCAGTTTTTTGCCACCACAAAAAGCACAGCTATAAATATTTTTGCACAAGTCTTTTTATCTAGGATCTCTTTGGGGTACAAACCCAGCAATGGTGTGGCTGAATCAAAGGGCAAGCATTCTTTTATAGCCCTTTGAGCATAGTTCCAAATTGCCAGGCAGAATGGTTGGATCAGTTCACAACTCCACCAGCAATGCATTAATGTCCCAGATTTGCCACATCCCCTCCAGCATTCATTACTCTCCCCTTCTTTCATTTTAGCCAACCTGCTAGGTGTGAGGTGATACCTCAGAGTTATTTTGATTTGCATTTCTCTAATTATTAGAGATTTAGAAACTTTCTCACGTGCTTATTGGTACTTTTAATTTTTATCTGAAAATTGCTTATTCATGTCTCTTGCCCATTTATCAATTGGGGAATGGCTTGATTTTTTTATACAATTGGTTTAACTCCTTGTATATTTTAGAAATTAGACCCCTGTCAGAATTTTTTGTTATAAAGATTTTTCCCATTTTGTTGTTTCCCTTCTGATTTTGGCTACATTGTTTTTGTTTATACAAAAGCTTTTTAGTTTGATATAGTCCAAATCATTTCTTTTACATTTTGTAATTTTCTCTAACTCTTGCTTGCTTTTAAAATCTTTCCTTTCCCAGAGATCTGACAAGTAAACTCTCCTATGTTCACTTAACTTATTTATAGTTTCCTTCTTTATATTCAAGTTATTCACCCATTCTGAATTTATCTTGGTGTAGGGTATGAGATGTTGACTGAAACCTAATCTCTCTCATATTGTTTTCCAAATTTCCCAGCAGTTTTTGTCAAATAGTGGATTTTTGTCCCAAAAGGTGGGCTTTTAGGGTTTATCATACACTGTCTTGCTGATGTCACTTACCCCAAGTCTATTCCACTGATCTTCCCTTCTGTCTCTTAGTCAGTACCATACCATTTTGATGACCACTGCTTTGTAGTACAGTTTAATATCCAGTACTGCTAGGCCCCCTTCCTTCACATTTTTTTTTCATTATTTCCCTTGATATTCTTGATTTTTTGTTTTTCCAGATGAACTCTGTTAAGTTGCAGGATACAAAATAAATGCACATAAATCATTAGCATTTCTATATATTTCCAAAACATCAAAGAAGCAAGAGGTAGAAAGAGAAACACCATTTGTAATTACCCTAGACAATGTAAAATACTTAGGAATCTATCTACCAAAACAAACACAGGAATTATACGAAAACAACTACAAAACTTTTTCCAAACAATTAAAACTAGATCTAAACAATTGGAAAAAACATTGATTGCTCATGGGTAGGATGAGCTAACATAATAAAAATGACCATTCTACCCTGTGGGAAGCCGTTCTATGTATTAAAGCCTTTGGAGAAATAGGATCAAATTTAGAGCCTGTTATCTGGATTCCCTATGTGACCAATCCAGGCTGAGGCAGTCTTTGTGTTTGGTCCTGGTCACCTGAGCCCCAAAAGGCTCTGGTACCAGCAGGTAGGTTAATCCAAAATCAACTTGATCCCTCAGAGAAGGCTATTAGGAGTCATTTAGAGAAACAGAGTCTGTAACAGATATTTTATCTGGATCCCATTACAAAATCATCGGCAAGTAAAACTGTGTGTATGATTTTCTGCACTGCATGTCAGGATGCAGACTGAATGGGCCATTTAAGATAAAAATCTGAGGCTCCTCTTTTGACTCAGTCTTTGATCCCCACCTTTTTTACAATTCTTATTGGAAAACTTTGAAGTGGCAGACCAGCATCTACTGAGTTAATGATTCCTCTCCTTGATAATTAAGAAGCCTAAACCCTAACAAACATTACTTAAGATAAGTCTGCATACTTAGATAAGTATGGCGCTTTTAGTCTTGACTTTATTTGTCCAGGTGCCTATAATCCTGGAAGACAGAACTCAATAAGTGAGCATCTCCATAAAAATATTTCCTCTCCCAGAATTATCACTACTAATTGATGGTTGGAATTTGGCCATTGTCTTGGTACTTATACCTTTACTCTTTAGACTTTAATGGGTTATGTATAATCTGTTACCCCTTCATAGCTGTGTTCTTTGTTTGAAATCAATATATAATAAACTCCCAAGCCCACAGAATTTGGAACAGCATGGGCTAACCACTAGTCTGGTTGTTCTCATTTTCTTTTTCCTGTCTTATCAATCCGACGCCGTAAACGCCACTGAGAACCCCCATTTTTATCATATAGGAGGCTGGTCCCCTATACTACCCAAATTAATTCACCATGCCTATCAAACTCCCTTGATATTCTTGACATTTGGTTTTTTCCATAAGAATTTTGTTATTTTTTTTTAATTTTGAGTAGTTTGATTAGAATAACCTAACACAGGTAAATTAACTTTGGTAGGACTGTCATTTTTTTTTTAACATTATCTTGGCCTATCCAGGAATGATTATTTTTTTCCAATTGTTTAGTGTGAAAAGTGTTTTATAATTGTGTTCATATGATTGCTGGTTTGTTCTGAGTAAAAGTTCTAGGTATTTTGTATTGTCTATAAATATTTTAAATGGAATTTCCTTTTCTATATTTTGCTGATCAATTTTGTTACTCATAAATAGAAATGTTGATGATTTATGTGGGTTTATTTTGTATCATATAACTTTGTTAAATTTGTTACTATTTTCTATTAGTTTTTCAGTTGCTTCTCTGGGATTCTGCATGTTTATCATTTATATCATCTTCAAAGAATAATTAGATTTACTCATTGCCTATATTAATTCTTCCAGTTTCTTTTTCTACTCTTGTTTCTACCACTAGCATTTCCAGTATAATATTATGTAGTAGTGATGATAATAGACATCCTTGTTTCACCCCTGAACTTAATGGAAAGGGTTCATTATGGATAATGTTTTCTGATGATTTAGCTAGAAGGCATTTATCCTTTTTTTTTTCCAAATATTTTTTGGTTTATCTATGACTGTTTTTAATGCAATTCTTATTGCTTTGTGGTCTGAAAAAGCAATTTGAGGGGGCAGCTGGGTAGCTCAGTGGATTGAGAGCCAGGCCTAGAGACGGGAGGTCCTAGGTTCAAATCCGGCCTCAGACACTTCCCAGCTGTGTGACCCTGGGCAAGTCACTTGACCCCCATTGCCTGCCCTTACCACTCTTCCACCTATAAGTCAATACAGAGAAGTTAAGGGTTTAAAATAAAAAAAAATTAAAAAAAAGCAATTTGATAATTCTGATTTTCTACATATATTTCCTTGTTCACAAATATTTTAATCCCAACTACTAACTTTCCAAACTGACTTCCTTTTTGTCCATTCCCTCTTTCTCTTATTCTTCTTTCTCTCCTCTTTCCATATAGGGTAAGTAGATATGTATAATTGGCCAAATGTGGGTATTATTCCCATGTTATTCCCACTTTGACCTATTTTGGATGAGAGTAGAGGTTAAATGTTACACATTCCCTTCATCTTCTCTTCCAGTGTATTGATTTTCAGGTGCTTTTCAATCTAAGATAGTTTTTCTTCTTCCATTTCTCCTTTCCTCTTCTTCCTTTGTGTGTCTTTTTCTCATCCTTTTTTTTAATATTAAGCTATCCTATTCAGCTTGTCTCTTCCTTTTTCCTTCTTTCTTTCCTTTTTCCTTCCTTTCTTCCTTTCTTTCTTCCTTCCTTCCTTTCTTCCTTCCTTCATTTCTTCAGTCCTTCATTGCTTCATTCCTTCATTTTTTCATTCATTCGTTCATTCCTTTCTCTTCCCCAAGCCCACCTACTCAAAAATGAAAAGAAAAGACTCTGATATTACAAAGCAGCAAGCAGGTTTTTGTTTTTCTTTTAGAAGATTATGTCTGGAACAGAGATGCAACTGAGTTGGGAGGCCCCTGCTGAACTTGAGGCAGGTATTTAAGTATAGTTGCAAGGGGGGAATTTTTCTTGTACACTAGAGTAGCTCATAATCTAACAAGCAATTCTGTCCTCCTCATAGTGTGTGATCAGCCTCCTAAACCCAATGCCCATTCTCTTTCTTCCTAATGGACACCTGGTTGTGGTGCAGAGCAGACTTAGTCTACATGGCAGGAGAGGAGGGGGAGCAATTAGGCAGATTGTACCTATTCTATATGGAGTTAGGAACTTTCTATCCTAGTACTTTATGACCTATTCTATGTGGCAGGTGTAAAAGAAAAGAAGAAAGGAAAAATGGGACTCTAGGAATTGTGTTTCTGAAAAAATTCACCAGCAAAGATGATTTTCCAAAGAATAATAGAACATAGGTGTCATATATCTTTTGTGAAATTAAGGACAGGGAAGCACGATTGGTTAGCTTTACGATGGCCACAAGGAAATAAGGAGTCCAGGGCTGAATTATCAGGGAGAGAGGCTGATATTTTACAATGGGTACTGTAATATGCATAATCTTAAGTGGGGTGACCTGCCACACAGAATTCCACAGTACCCCCCAGAATTCCCAGAGAGTGGGCAGTTGGGGCAGTTAAAAATGTGGGTATAAAAAGCAGGACACCCAGCTTGACAAACTCACTTTTTGGGGAACAAAGGGAGCTGAGTGGCTGGAAATGGGTAGGAATTACTTCCTTATCAGTAGCTTAGTTTATCTCTAGCCCAGAGCTCAGGGTGATTCTTTGCTGAATACTCCTTATTGACTCTAACCAGACTATTTCCCAAAGGCTGTGAGCACTGTGACAAAACTTTCTAAGCAGTGTTCCAGCCAATCCCACAACAATTACAGATCTATGATCAAGACGATCTTTACCATCTTGGACTTGTTAATATTAGATTTTAGGTGAAAGTTTAGATTGTGAGGGAGTTAGGGAGAAATAGTTTTATTCAGAGACTTTCCCCTCTAGGGGGCAGGGGGAATAGCTATTCTGACAGCACCTTGAAGATTTAGTTAGATTTTACCTCACCCTCAATTCTAGAACTTTCCCCTTATTCTCTGTTTCCCTGAATTAATAAATCCCTTCTCTTGTTAAGAGTGTGGGTGTGAGGTGTTGTATTTTCAGGCTAAATAAGCCTAATTCATACATTACCTAAGCCAGATCTCCATCTTGTCAGATGCAGAGAGTAGTTGTGATCCAGTGATCAGGAAAGTTACTTGAAGATATCCTGAGCACGTTACCTATCTTGGGCTTAGAGAATAAGCCTCCAACAACAGAAGTTGCCAATTTCTCTGGGATTATTCCCTTTTTGCCAGCCAATTTAGCCCTGTGATAGCCAAGTCAGATAGCCTCCATTTCTGGACAGAAAGGGATTCTGTTAATAACAGTTACCAGAAGTAGTAACTGCCAAAGGAGGGGGAGGAGAAAGAATTCCATCCACTCACTCCCTTCCCCCTTGCTAGAGGTTTGCATCCTGGGGCTTGGATCCTGCTGAGACACCATTACTAACTGGTACCATTTTTAGAGTACATAGGAAGAGTCCAGACAAGGGCTGGGATACTTGGGAGAGGCCTTCAAAGATAAAAAGGTATTTAAGATTTGATTATCTATTAATTCCACCTAAATGGGGATGATTAAATACTTTAAAGTTTATTGTTCAGTCAGAGACAATGTCAGTCTGGGACTTCCCTCAAGGAAAGTTCTCAAGGGACAAGGGCAAACTTGGGGTTTCCAGAAATATAGTGAACACCATTTGACTCCTTTTACTTTACATTAATTTACCTCTCATTTATATTTTTAATTTATTTTCAAACTACTCAGTGTTCTGTTAAAGCTAAATTAAAAGTCTGGTTCTTAATTTCCATAGAGTTTATTAATATTTACTTGAGTAAAAGAAGGTAGACAGATAAAGAGAAAGAGACTCTGCCTAACCAGCCATGAGGGTACTTCTCCACATGGATTCATCCTCAACCTTCCTTTCACCACCACATGCAAGAGAATAGAGCTAGCTCACTTCCTGGAACCTGGCTCTTTTATATCTTCTTTACCCCTGGGTCCTAACCTGATCCTTTCCAGGTCATTGTTCCTAGGTCACTCTCCCATGATCCACACTGGTGTGCAAGGAAGCAGGTCAGACCCAAACACATGATCCTGGGAAAGGGTTTCCTTCACACTGTACTTTGGGAGTATGAAATCTTTTCTCACTTTTCTTTGGGGCTTTGAAGTGGGACACCTCCTGACAAATGCCAAACACTTAGGTTTAGAAGTTTTAGGGATCTTTAATAACTGGCCGACCGGGGCGTCTTTCTCACATGAGAGAGAATTGCACCACCCATAAATAAGCACAGAACATATATAGGAAAATAAGTTGGCGTGAATTTTCAATGGAGCAAATTTCAAAGGATAAGATTGATCTGTTCAAAAATATACATTCCTTAAGCAAGCAAACAGTTTCTCAGAAGCAAATGTGGTGTTGTTACCAACCAGGGAGGGTCAGGCAAGTGGACAGAAGGGAAGTGAGATAAGAGGTTGGGTGAAAACCCAGCCAGGCTCCAGTGAGGGCCTATGAGGGGCTCTGTTACTTTTTAGTCTTCTTTGCTCCATTATAGCTTCATATGTTGTTGTTGTTGTTGTTGTTTTTGACATTTTCTTATTCTTCTGAGTTTATATTTTGATTTTCCCTCTTATCAAATTAACTTTCTAAGGTTAGTTTTTTTTTCTTTTGTCTCTTGTTCCTTCTTCAAGTTACTTCCCTTCACCCACCCAATTATGTTGCCTATCTGTTGAAATCTCTAAGATGAAAAGACTGATGATATAATAATAACAATGTAAAGACAATAAACAGTGGAACCAAGAAATAAGGTATGAACAACAAGTAGACTAATAATACTGGATTATGATTTACAGTGCTTAATTCTTGATGGGTTTTTTTCATTTGTACTGTTTTACTTAATGTGAATGTTATTTCTCTACTATTCATGTCTCTTCATGCTACTTTGTATTCTTCATATTCATAATATCTTAAAATATAATAATTCTCTATCATATTCATATAACCCAATTTGTTTAGCAATCCTATATTAGTTTTGCATCTATTTCATTTCCATTTCTTTGTAACTATAAAAAGTAGGTTACACAAAGTTTGATGTATATTGAAACTCTCTGTTTTACTATTCATAATATATATTTAACAGTAATATCTATATTTTAAAACCTATGGGAATATTATTCACCTTCTTGGAATAATTTTGCTTTTCAAAATATTTAAACTAATTTATAGCTCCCCAAAGAGATATACTATAGAGTTACTTAGAATTTGTAAATAATTTGTGAGCCATGAAAGTGGATATTTGCAAAATAATTTCATTACAGCTACTAGATGTTTTGTTTGTTTATCAAGAGAAATATAGAAGTTTAAAATAAAGAATATCCTTTAGCATAGGACATAGCCACATATAAAACTTGGACATTTCATCTTAAAATAAATACAAGATTTTAAAAAGTACAATTGCTTCATATTTCTATTTTGAATGACAATATAAGTTGGTCAAAGATGTCAGCATTTGAGATTTATTAGCTAATACAAGAAGAAAAAGTTACCAGTGGTAACATCCTAATAATGACATATTTTCATTTTCTGAAATATAGTCTTCATTTTCACTACTATAACCTTTTTGTCCTTCGAGGTGCTTTTTAAAAAAAAATTCAATATCTTTTTAAGTTAACTATGTGCATTTTTATAGCACTAACTTAAAATCTGTGTCATAAATAGAGCAATCAAAGGTAAAATAAATACAACCAAAAAATTAAAGGTCTTTGAAGACTTGAAGATTCAAACATTTTTTTTTGGTTGTTGAAAATTCAAACATATTATCTTGTTTCTCAAAAATTAAGTTGATTGAATAAAAACTTTCTTTTCCTTCTAGTACTTATCCTGATTTTATATTTTATAGAAATGAAATTTAAAAAAAAAAACAAAAGAAAAAATCAGTAATATATCTTATCACACTAGGGCAGAGATGATTGAAACTTGCATAAAATATTATTTTCTTAAAACTCACATAAATTTGGTGATAATTTAATAATTATTCATCATACTTTATAAAAAATATAATTTGGAAATTAGAATGAATATTCTTTTAAAACTCAAACATTTGACTTGTACAAAAATATTTATAGCCTTGCTCTTTGTGGTGGCAAAAAATTGGAAATGAAGGGGTGTCCATTAATTGGGGAATGGCTGAACAAATTGTAGTATCTTTTAGTGATGGAATATTATTGTGCTGAAATGAATGATGAACTGGAGGATTTCTATGTGAACTGGAAAGACATCCAGGAATTGAGGCTCAATAAAATGAGCAGAGCCAGAACATTATACACAGAGACTGATGCATTGTGGCACAATTGAATGCAAAAGACTTTTCTACTAGCAGCAGTGGAATGATCCAGGACAATCCAGAGGAATTTATGAAAAAGAACACTATCCACATACAGAGAAATAACTGTGGGAGAAGAAATGGAGAAGAAAAACATATGATTGGTCACATGGTTTGATGGGGATATGATTGGGGTTTTGACATTAAAAGATCACTCTATTGCAAATAAGAATAATATGTAAATAGGTTTTGAACAATGATGCATATTAGTAGAATTGTTTGTCACTTCTGGGAGGGGGTAGGAAAGAAGGGTAATTTCCCCCTTCTCCCCCCTTCCTGCCCCACTGATTGCTGTTTTCTCTTCAGGAAAACAACCCTCACACCAAACTCTTTCCAGACTCACAGATGTTCTTCCAACTTCTCAAAGTTACTTTTAACCAAAATGACTAATAGATAGTGTCCAGAGAAAAGTCTCCAGCCACCTCTCAAGACAGTCAGTTCAAGAGAGTGGCCTAGTGTTCTCTAACAGTCTTCCCATCATGCAAATCTTCCTTAAAATGACCACCATGATATTTCCCTGGCTGTGCCTTACAGAGGACAAGGAAAAAATCCTTTCTGATATTTATCTCTGCTTCTAATTAAGCTAGGTAACTAATTAATAGCTAATTAAACTCAACAACTCCAGAGAGTTATAACTCTATGTATAACCTTAGACCCAGCTGTTTCTAGGGCTGTTTCTCAAGGAGGTCAGAGGAAAAGGAAAATAACCCATGTGTTCCAAAATATTTTTAGTACTTCTCTTTTTGGTGGGGAAAAATTGTAAACTGAAGGGATGCAAGTCAGTTGGGGAATGGTTGAACAAATTGAGATACATGATTGTGATGGGATACTATTGCATCATAACAAATAATGAACAGGTTGATTGAAAAATATGGAAAGAGCTATATGATATAATGAACAGTGAAATGATAAGAACTAGGAGAATATTATACATACCCTCAGAACTAATATTGTGAGAATAAAATGTGAATTTGTTTCCAGAAAGTGAACAGAAAGGTAAAATATGAAAAACATAATTTATATGAACATTGGCCTCCCTAATATTCTCTGATATTTAGGGATGGTGAGAAGAAACTAGGAAATTTGTAGACAGAAATCATTTATGTAGATATGAAGATAAACAAGTTAAAGATAGGAAATTTGTAATTTCATTTGTATACTATGTTCTTTTCTTTATATGTGGAAATGCTTGTTTTATTTGAATATATATATATATACATATATATATGTATGGTGTTATGCAGAGTTCTCACTTAATGTTACAAGATTACACCTGCAACTTCTACTCAACAATAAAATTTGGAATATTTTTATTTTTCAGACCAGGTAGGTAAAGATATTGGGTGGCTTCATCATTAATGTCAAGCTAGAAGATGTCATTTTGTGGACAAGAGGATACCAGCCCAATTGGAAATAAAAGAGAGTGATGTCAAATAGTGAGAAAAAGTGTGAAACAGGAGGAAAAAAGAACTAGGACTTCTTCTCTGTTTAACTCCCTGGACATGTTCTCTTTAATTTCCTTTTTTAAGGTCTCCAATGACTTGTATTCTGTTATTCCCTTTTTCTTCATCTACCTACCTATCACTCTTAGTTTCTTTTAATTTCATTTTAGCCTCCTGAAAAATGGAAATGTCTTAAGCTCCATATCAATTATCCCTGGAAAAAAGCACATTTTCATTTTCTGTGAATTAAAAATATTTCCATATAAAAAGTCTATATTTAAAATTCCAGCAATATTTGATATGTTTAACTTTACTCCCACCTGTTTTCTTGAGGAAATATTGGTTTCAGGGAAGTAGAAGAGTAGTATTTGGGCCCTTCAATAGTCAACCCAGAGAAAGATTCTCACCTTTCTGGTCGTGATTTACTGGCAAATTTATTAACAGTGCTTTGTTTCTAGCTGATTTATATCACCTTAGAAGTTATACTTAAGCTACCATTGCATAGCAAACATTTGCTTATTGGGGCTGTGGCTTGGAATATGGGAAATTACTTACAGTAAACAATTTGACAACTGTATTGTTAATTAGACATGTCCCAGATTATAAATTTGTATCTGGTATATCACCTAAGTTTACAATAGCAAGCATCTAGAATGAAATAAAATTTACATAGAATCTTTTAACCTGATTTTCCTAGTATAGAAAAATCCATTAATCTTTTAGATTATTATCCAAAACTCTGCTAGGACCCCATATCATCCACTCCATCCCCACAGCCACAAAATGTTTAAACTTGATCGTTAAGCCTTCAGTTAATTCCTTCTAAAATCTATTGCCTCCTTCACTTTCCAGTATATGTTCACTATTCACCTCTATCTATGCTTATAGATTACATTGTATTCCTCCCCACCTTCCACCTTATTTAAAATTATGTCCATTTTAAGTAGCAAAACAAATATAACCCCCTACATGAAGACTTCCATGATCCTCCCAAGTAGAAATACTATTTTTTTCTTTGACTTCATAGAATTCTATGCTCCCAATATTTTTCCAGTAGTCACTGCACAGTTAATAAATTATAATACTTATTTGTGTATATGCCTGTCTGTGTGTCTTTATGTTATTTTATATCTTTTTTACTTTCCCCCTTATCTATAAAATGGACAAATTGATTAAAATATGCACCTTCTCCTTTCTGGGTCTAAATTCCATCTTGTTTCCATATTATGTATAAGGGCTTCTCTCCTTTTGCAAATAATTGCCATGTACCTTTTTAAAAAAAATTTTTTTAAACCTTACCTTCTGTCTTGAAGCCAATACTTTGTATTCGCTCCAAGGCAGAAGAGTGGTAAGGGTAGGCAATGGGGGTCAAGTGACTTGCCCAGGGTCACACAGCTAGGAAGTGTCTTAGGCCAGATTTAAACCTAGGACCTCCCATCTCTAGGCCTGGCTCTCAATCCACTGAGCTACCCAGCTTCACTAACCATATGCCTTTTAAAAAGTATTTACTCTGATGATTTTTAGTAGAATTTCTGAGGCAAAAAAAGAGTAAGTGGGGGGCAGTAAAATATGCCTATATTGACTCTCTTAAATTTTATATTCACAAGTATATTGTATTTTATAAATACTTAACTTAAAATAGTGATAATATAAAATAACCATAATGATAGTACTTTAATGTGATGGATGAGCTTTGTTTTAGCAGAGTTTCTCAAAATGTGATATTATTGATTATATTCTATCCTACAGATTGATTAATATATCCTCACACCTTAAGAGAAGCTTCAATTCTATTTATAGACTCCTTTCAAATGAGGAATAGAGAATTGGTTATAACACATCCACTTATACCTGTACTGTTTTGAGTTCTTGGCAGTGTTGTTGACTTCACAGGACTTCTCAATATATTTGAAGTTGCTAGACTTAGTGGAAGGCACACTGAAACATGCAGTCATTCTGGCTGCTGTTGAATTCCATCAAATCCAAGCAATTGCTCTCATAAAAACCAGATTTCCATGCATCAGTGTGGGTGACAATATTTTTCCCTTTTTAACCTAGTCCATCTTATTTTCCTAGGGTTTCATTCCTCTCCTAAGATTGAAGATCTCTACTATAAGCTATCTCAAGGGGTAGTTCCAATAAGATTTAAACTCCATGAGGAAGACAATAATGTTTTAGATATATGTGTCTTTCTGTGTTCTATATATTGTCAAATTTGAATAAATTGTTTTTATTAAAACCACATTAGGTTCTGGGTTAAGATGACAGCAAATTAAAAAGCAGCTCTTAACCTCTTCGGACCGAAACACACAAGACTCCTCAAGGGGACATAAAAACAAGTCCAGACGAATGGAGGAACCCCACAACAGGGTGCAGCATGGAAGGTACATGGAATTGGGACATTTCCATGCTATAAAGGGGTGAAACAGCTCTCACTAAATCATGGGCTGAGCAGCCACCCCACCCCCACCCCATCCACACACATCACCTATAGCTCTGAAGCCAGCTAAAAAGAAATAGAGCAAGCTTGGGGCACCCATCAAGTCATTGGCAACTCCAGGGCCTGTTCCTGAGAGCAGCAAGATTTGGGACCCCAAAAAGCTGGGGAACGCACACAAACTCTGAGCCCGGGCTTAGAGTGCGGGCTCAGGGCGCAGAGCTCAGGCTCAGAGTGCAGGCGCGGGCGGAGGCGTGGGTGGAGGCAGACACAGCCACAAGCTAAAGCTCTGAAACCCTGAGTGGGGAACCAGTGCAGACAGGTATATGACTCTGGAAGCAGTGCCCTGAGACTTGTAAAGGAACCTCCAGCAGAGGATCAAGCAAGGGGGTCCACCAGGCGGCTTGACCTTGGAAAAAACCAGACCTCAGACCTCAGGAGCCAAAAGACTGCGGACAGACCCTGAGCACGAGGATAAAGCTGAGAAGCTGCTGGGCTAATGATGGCTACTCAGACTCAGGAAGTTCAGAAGAGAAAGATTAACAACAAGAAAAAGAAGTCTTTAACACTTGACAACTTTTACACAGAGAAAATCAAGACAATCAAGCAAACAGAGGAGGAGAACAAACAAGCATCCGGACCCACCTCAAATAAGGAAAACGGGTCACAAGCTATGGAAGAGTTCAAAACTGAGATTTTGAGGAAAATGGAAGAGATCTGGCAAGAAAATAACAGTTTAAAAGGTAGAATCTTGCAATTGGAAAGTGAGGCTCAGAAATCAAATGAACTGATAAGCAAATTGAACACCAGAAATGACGAGAGTGAAAAGGAAAACAAGAAGATTATAGCTGAAAACCAAAAGATCATAGCCGAAAACCAAAAGATTATAGCCGAAAACCAAAAGATCATAGCCGAAAACCGAAAGATTATAGCCGAAAACCAGTCCCTAAAGGCTAGAATTGAGCAATTAGAAGCTAATGATCTCTCAAGACAACAAGAACAAATAAAACAAAGTCAAAAGACTGAAAAAATAGAAGGAAACATGAAATATCTCAATGAGAGAGTGACAGAACAAGAAAATGGGTCTAGAAGAGACAATTTGAGAATAATTGGTCTTCCAGAAAAAAAACAGAAATTAATAGAAACCTGGACTCCATACTAAAAGAAATTATTCAGCAAAATTGCCCTGAAGTCCTACAACAAGAGGGCAATATAGACGTTGAAAGGATCCATAGAACACCCATGACATTCGATCCAGATAAGAAAATGCCCAGGAATATAATTGCCAAATTCAAGAGCTTTCAAGCAAAAGAAAAAAAAATCTTACAAGAAGCCAGAAAGAGACAATTCAAATATCAAGGGACACCAATCAGGATCACACAGAATCTGGCAGCCTCCATGCTAAAAGACCATAAGGCTTGGAATACGATATTCAGAAAGGCAAGAGAGCTGGGCCTGCAACCACAGATCACCTACCCATCAAAATTCACTATATATATATCCAGGGGAAAGTATGGGAATTCAACAAAATTGAAGAATTCCAAGTATATGCACAGAAAAGACCAGGGCTAATTTGGAAAGTTTGATATCCAACTACAAAAATCAAGAGAAACATGAAAAGATAAATAAGAAACAGAGGTGAAAGAAAGAAAACTCATAACTTTAAAATTTGCCTTTTTAAAGGCCTCAGTAAGCTCTAATTATCTGTATTGCTATGTAGAGAAATGTTATGTATAATTCTCTGTAGTGAACTCTATTCACTATTATAGTATTCACTATTACAGTAATCAGAAGAATAATTCACAGGGAGAGGGTGGAATACTAAATGGTCTAAGATGATATGGGGTTGGGAAAGAGGGGGTGAATAGTAGGGGACACCAAGAGAAACTTGAGTGAATAAGAAAAATAGGATATGCTATTACACACAAAGAGGGCATGGGAAGGAGAGGGGACAAATACTATTATAAGAAGGAGAGGAAGAGAGCATTAAGAGGTAATAATCAAACCTTATTCTCAGTGTAATCAACCCAGAGAGGGAAGAGTAGCTATACTATCTACTGGGATAAAAAACTCTTATCTAACCCTTCTGAGAAAGTCAGAAGGGATAAACCAAGGGGAGCAGGGGAGTGGGGAGGTCAAAAAAAGGGAGGGGAGAAGAAGGGGGAGGGAATTCATAAGGCCTTTAAAAACAAAAAGGGGGGGGAAAGGGAGGAGTAAAAAGGGAGGTTAATCAAGGGAGGGGATAAGGGATAGTGGCTTAATAGCAAACCACTGGTTTAAAAGTAAATAGTATAAGGAAAAGGGCGTAGGAATAGGGGAGGATACGAAAATGTCAGCAAATGCACAACTGATGATTATAACTCTGAATGTGAATGGGATGAACTCACCCATAAAACGGAAGCAAATAGCAGAGTGGATTAGAAACCAAAATCCTACCATATGTTGTCTACAAGAAACACATATGAGATGGGTGGACATACACAAGTTTTAGGTTTAGGGCTTGAGCAAAATATGTTGGGCGTCAAATGAGAAAAAGAAGGCAGGAGTGGCTATTATGATTTCTGACAAAGCCAAAGTAAAAATAGATATGATTAAAAAGACAGGGAAGGTCATTACATCCTGATTAAAGTCAGTATAAACAATGAGGAAATAACACTGCTCAATATATATGCACCAAGTGGCATAGCACCCAAATTCATAAAGGAGAAACTGGCAGAGCTCAAGAAGGAAATAGTTAGTAAAACCAAACAAATGCAAAAGAGCAGAAATAATAAATGTAACCTTCTCAGATCATAATGCAATAAAAATAATAATTAGTGAGGGCACTTGGACAGGAAAATCAAAAACTAATTGGAAATTAAATAATATTCGTTTTTCAGATGTAGATAAATCAAACTGAAAAATAAATAAGAAAGAGGTAAGAGAGGTGAATAAAGTCCTAGAAAAATTAGATTTAATTGATATGTGGAGAAAAATAAATAGGGACAAAAAGGAATACACCTTCTTTTCAGCTGCACATGGCACATTCACAAAGATTGACCATGTTATAGGGCATAGAATCATTGCAAACAAATGCA
>NC_058133.1:303636732-303683969 GCF_016433145.1 Gracilinanus agilis
CAGTGCATGATCACTCTAAAATGGGTACCTTCTATTGATATTGAGCAACTGTATCCTGTCACATATATTGATTCCCCTGGGGCTTGGTGAACCCTAGACAGATCTAAATTTTGTATCTCTTCAGCTTATTCTGCCCTTCCACCAGGATGGTATGGTACTTGTGGTTTAACCTATGTTATTCCACCTGTTTCAGTGCATGATCACTACATAGGCCAGATAGACAAGTCCATGGCCAGAAATCTAGGTTCTTGGTGGCATTCTAGACCCAAGAGGCCAAAAGCAAATTCAGTAGCATCTTCATCAGTAGTACAGAGGTTTTTATCAGCTATCTTGCCAACTTTTCAAATAATGACAATAATATACTCTGTTAGAAATATCTCAGCTGAGGTTGAAAGATTGGTTCAAGACACAACTCAAGCCAAATCCCAAACTACTAAGTCCATTTCTTACCTACAGGAAGAGATTGACTCCTGAGCAAAACAATTCTAAAAAATTGACTGACCCCTGACATGCTCACAGCTACATCAAGAGGTGCATTTGCCTTTACTATTTAGTCTTCTTGTCTTATGTAAATATACCTGGAGAAATTGTGACAAATATCCATGAACTTCAAAGAATTTTAAATTACACACAGCAAGTGGCTATAGAGACTCATGTGAATCCTAATAATAACTGGAGGAACCTCTCATGGCTGCAGGAAACAAGTTTACATGGAGTTGTCATCAAATGTACTCTAATAATTTGGGGAAATTGTGGTACTTCTTAGAATCTGCATTACTTGTTGTACTACTGCTTATAACAATCTTTTACCTGGGGAAATAATTATGTACACTCACATTGGATCATGACCAAGTTAAAAAGGAAATTGCTTTTGAGTGAAAAAATTTGCGTTGTGCCTCTGTTTGGCTGACACATTCACATGGAATGTGAACTATGAATTCCTGATTTATTATTATTATTATTTTATATTTTCAATATGATACTTGATTTTTCCTTATTTTGTGTGTGCTTGAGTAAATGGAATCAGTATTAATATTTTTCATTTTGAAGTATAAGTTTCTAATATTTATTAGTCCTAATATCAATGAATACCCAAAAGCTTTAGACTATGGAAACCTGCCTTTGTTTATTAAGTATTATGGGACTTTAACTAATAATTGTGTCTGACTTCAGAATAAGGGATCACAAAGGAGCCACTGAATAGCTCAAAGAAGCACAAGGTTGAGGAGACCAACAATATCTGTGGCATTGCACAGGATCTACATCAAGACAGAGGACTTGTTTTGAAGCTCAAGGAAGCAGGTGTTTGACAAATCCAAACACTGTACTTCCCCATGCCAGATTCCAAAGGTACTTTAGTTTTGCTTCCATTTTGGTTCTGTAAGGGGGAAAAAGGGGTTTTTGTTCAGTGAATATTAAAAAGAAATGATCAGCAGGGAATTGAATAAATATCAATTCCCCATGAGAAAACCTCAAGTCAAAAGGTTTTTTATGGTAGTTTATTTACAAATGAGGAGAGAGAAAGTAAAAAAAAATTAGAGAGAGGATAAGGTAAGATATTTAAACTAACACACTAAATAATTTGCTCCAATCCCCGGTTCAACTCAGGCAGATATATCTAGTCCTCAGTTGGAGAAGGCTTAGCCTTGAGCCATGGGCTGGAGGGCCAGAGGGTGAATGAATCAAAAGCTTCAATCACAAGGCCTCTATTGAAATGAGAGTTCCTTCAGAGAAATCCAGGAAAGATCACTCTTTACACTCACTATGTGTAGTTCCAAGGGAGAGACTATGAGCAATTTCACCTAGTCCAAGGTCTTAGCCAGTGCTACTTCAGGTTCAAGATATGAACAAGAAGAGCTCCCTCAGGTATACGACATGAACAAGAAGAGAGCTACAGGAAGTTGTCACTCCCTTTTAAAAGGGCTTCTTTTTCATCACTTCCTGAGCCTTTATCCTAGTTTATGTGTCCAATCAACAACATAGGTTTTGTTTTAGACTGCCCAGGAGGCAGTCAGTCAATTCTGATTCATTACCCATTCTTGTACACGTGGGTCACAGACTTCCCACTTGAGAATTAAATGGGGTTGTTTCCACCTTTGGTGATTAAATCTAAGAATGGACAGGGTAGATTTAATCTCATTATCACAGTTCCCCTATTCTTGAGATTGAAGGTAAAATCAGACAAGGGAATCCCATTTCCCCTTTACCTCAAAATCTAGTCCTTTTTCTTTTATAGTATGGCAATTTCTGTAGTCCTGGCTGCCAATGGGTAAGTGTAATATTGCTACAATTGTCCTGCAGGCTTATAGGACATACATTATTTTAATTGTGCCTTGCTGGTGATTCAAGGTTCTGTTATGATTTTCTTTTCTTTTTCTTTTTAGTCATAATTTTATACACATAAGTTTTATATATATATATGTACATATATATATATATATATTTATCCAGAATTTAATTTTTCTCTTCTTATTTTTTATTTAATTTTTTATTTTTTTCTTTTGAGAATTTATTCATATACATCATAACTCAATCATGTATCCCAGTGTGATTCTAGTGTTGGTCAATACCCTCCTGAGAGGGGATTGAATAATTATCCTAAAATCCAACATTTATGATACTTAGTCAAGTATCTCTCTACCTCTTTCCTAACTTTCCCTTTCTTTACTACTCCTATTGCTTTGATTTAATAAAGTTATTAAGCTACTATCAGCCTCATAATTTTAATTATTAATATAGTTAATAAAGTTAATAAAGTTATTAAGCTACTATCAGCCTCATAATTTTAATTATTATACTCTGTCATCTTCACCTTGCTATCTTGACTTCCTCTTTTTGAAGTTTATCTTTTATATTTCACTACCAGCCTATAATTGCCTCATATAATAGGTCTACAAGTTTAAATGAAAACATAAAGAAGCAATGATAAACAAATTTTCATCATCTTCTGTTGTGGACAGGGGGAAAATGGGATGCCAGGAGGGCTGCAGGGGTTGTTGACAAATGGTAGTGGGTATATGTCAAATGGAAAATGAAAGCACTCACTCTTCTGATGTTCAGCAGTCCATCTTATATCCCCCCACACACAAACCAACTAACTCCCACCCAATAGATACAGAAGTATGGTTATAGTTTTTACCTGTGGGAAAATCAAGCTCCCCTACCATCAGAAACTAGGCAGTCAACAAAATAGATTCTTAGAAATGTTATTTTCTTAGAATTTTGAGAACTATTTGTTTTTTATAAGCAGGGGACAAATTAGACAACTACATCAATGACCTTGGTGAGCTCATCCTCGTCTCAAAACCTTGTCTCTTTCCTGAGTCTGTACTTCCTTGTCTGACCTTGTCCAAGAATGCGTAGCGGGGATTGGAACAGAGCAAAGAGGACTTAATTCTTCACATTCTCTACAATCTTCAAATAATTTATCTAATATAAAATTTAATAAATTATAACATTCTAGTCATAGTAAGGATGACAAATCTTACAGTTCATCTAGGAATGCATTTGACATATTGAATCATTGCTGTTTGACTTCTAAAGTATAAATTGGGCCTTAGGTCATATCTGTGTATCTAAATAGAATATAACATGACATCAATTCATTTGGTGTGATTTTTTTCAGGACTTATCTATACAGCTCTTAGAGCAATGAATAGCTTTTAAATTCCAGAAATGGACTAATCAATCACATCATTACTGTCATATACTATTGCCATGTTCTCATTCTAAGACATTTATAGCTTCTGCCTATTGTTCAGCAAGAGTGACTAAAACAACTATAGATAGCTCTATGATTAATGCTTTGATCAAACAGTGTTCCTATGACAACTCTGCACAAAAGGAATCATTCTACCTACTGGGGTATTACATAATTTGATTGACAGTAATTGTTACCATATGCTTCCAATCATCTAATTAATAATTGCTACTACATGTGCTACCAATTATACCAAACTAACATTTTAGAGCTTCCATTCAAAATAATCATGGAAACCTTGCATGTTCATCTTTGTTTTCCTTGAAAAAAGGATTTTTGAATTACCAAAGCATTAGGAACAGAAGTTCTGCATCAATTTATAAAGGCAGCAATATTTAGCATAACATATTCAATAGTTAACATAAAAGTATCTTCAGGAATTAAAATAAATGCAAATTTCACACATATGTACATTGGACTTATTACACCTTTACAAACAATCATGTCATCAGCTTAAATTATGAATTATTAACTATTCTCTATCACTTTTTGTCATATTTGACCTGTTATATAAAGAACCTCTTAGAAATTCTTTATTATATATTCACTTATTTATTTAAAATATATTATCTATCAATTCATTGAATAAATACTTATTGAGGTCACTTAATGAGCAATGAGATGGACACTGGATCAATATCAATGAGGATTACAATAAGCTTTGAAAAGTTCAGGGAAGATATCCATCTTTAAACCTTTGAAAAAAGGATTTTATTTGTCCTACATGGACCCAGAGGACAGAACCTCTAAAACAACTAATTGAAATTATAACAATATAATTTTAGTCATGAAATGTGAAGGTGCAGAAGCATACTTTCTAAGAATTTGATCTGGCCAGGTCAAATTAAGTTGCCTCAAGAAGTGACAGGTTTTTCTTTGTTTGTTTGTTTGTTTTTCCTCCCTGAAAGTCTTCACTTGTGTCCATTTCTTGCAGATATAGGCTAGACTAGATGATCACTGGTACCTCTAATTACAGATTTAAATGACTTTTGTAAGTCTGAGAATGGAAAAGAAACGTTAAAGTGACATAGAAATGTATTTTATTTTATTTTCCTCTGAGGAAGATAATTTTTATTAACAAAGGATTACTACCTGCCAGTAAAGGAGTCAATGGCTTTCTTCCATTTATACCAAAGACCTGAAGAAGCAACTCGTTTTTATAAATATAGAAGAAAGAATAGAACAACTTATATAAATGGTTAAAGAAGTTGCAGTATCATAGAATTGAGGGATCATAATTGGCTACATCAAAGAGCACATAAATAGGGTATGGAGAATGAAATAAGAACTCCTAAAATTTAAAAGAATGGGATCTTAAAATGATCTTAAAAGAATGGGATCAGATCTGTTAATCTCCTGCTCAAGGCTAACATGCAAATATTATCCCTTGTTAGGAATGCATTAGAGATGTTAGTTTAGATAAGCATCTCTAAAAGCCAGCTCAGAGTTTCTCTTCAATTAAAAGTGATCATGAGAAAACTTAACTCTTTGGCATTCTAACTTTGAGAGAAATAATGAACCTTGGAACTCATGAGCTACTTCACTTAGAGAAAGAGTCTTGTGTTTTTTTTTATTTTGAATACTAATTAGAACAATAAAACTGAATACAAAATACATAATCATTATTTGAATTTCACTCCAAAAATGATTTAACCTATTGTTTTTTTATAATTTTTATTTTTAGAAAAATTTTCCATTGTTACATAATTCATGTTTTTATTTTACCCTTCACCCCCTCTACCCCACCCCCATAGCTCACTTGCATTTCCACTGGTTTTAAAAAGTGTGGTCAGTCAAGACTTATTTCCATATTATTGATAGTTACATTGGTATGGTCTTTTGGGGTCTACATCCCCAATCATGTCCTCATCAACCCAAGTGTTCAAGCAGTTGTTTTTCTTCTGTGTTTCCACTCCTGTAGTTCTTCCTCTGAATTTGGGTAGTGTTCTTTTCCATAAATACCTCAGAATTGTCTTGGATCATTGCATTGCTGCTAGTACAGATGTACATTACATTCGATTTTAAAACAGTGTATCAGTCTCTGTGTACAATGTTCTTCTGGCTCTGCTCCTTTCACTCTGCATCAATTCTTGGAGGTCTTTCCAGTTCAAATGGAATTCCTCCACTTTATTATTCCTTTGAGCACAACAGTATTCCATCACCAACATATACCACAATTTGTTCAGCCATTTCCCAAGTGAAGGGCATACCCTTGCTTTCCAGTTTTTTGCCACCACAAAGAGCACAGCTATAAATACTTTTGTGCAAGTCTGTTTATGTATGATCTCTTTGGGGTACAATCCCAGAAATGGTATGGCTGGATCACAGGGCAGGCATTCTTTTATAGCCCTTTGAGCATAGTTCCACATTGCCATCCAGAATGGTTGGATCAGTTTACAACTCCACCAGCAGTGCATTAATGTCCCAATTTTGCCACATCCCCTCCAATGTTCATTACTCTTCCCTGCTATCATTTTAGCCAATCTGCTAGGTATGAGGTGATACCTCAGAATTGTTTTCATTTGCATTTTTCTAATTATTAGAGATTTAGAACACTTTCTCATGTACTTATTGATACTTTTGATTTCTTTATCTGAAAATTGCCTATTCATGTCCCTTGCCCATTTATCAATTGGGGAATGGCTTGATTTTTTTTATACAATTCATTTACCTTCTTGTATATTTGAGTAATTAGACCCATGTCAGAATTTTTTGTTATAAAGATTTTTCCCAGTTTGTTTTTTGCCTTCTGATTTTGGTTGCATTGTTTTTGTTTGTACAAAACCTTTTTAATTTAATATAATCAAATCACCTCTATTATTTAACATTGTATTAGAAACACTAGCAGTAGCAATTAGAGAAGAAAAAGAAATCGAAGGTATTAAAATAGGCAATGAGGAGACTAAGCTATCCTCTTTGCAGATGATATGATGGTCTACTTAAAAAATTGTAGAGGATCAACTAAAAAACTAGTAGAAATAATGAACAACTTTAGCAAAGTTGCAGGATACAAAATAAATGCACAGAAATCATCAGCATTTCTATATATTTCCAACACATCACAGCAGCAAGAGGTAGAAAGAGAAACAACACTTAAAGTCACCCTAGACAATATAAAATACATAGGAATCTATCCACCAAAACAAACACAGGAATTATTTCAACATAACTACAAAATACTTTCCAAACAATTAAAACTAGATCTAAACAATTGGAAAAACATTGAGTGCTCATGGGTAGGATGAGCTAACATAATAAAAATGACCATTCTGCCCAAACTTTTTTAGTGCCATACCTATCAAACTACCAAAAACCTTTTTTACTGAATTAGAAAAAAACTATAACAAAGTTTATTTTGAAGAACAAAAGATCAAGAATATCAAGGGAAATAATGAAAAAAATGTGAAGGAAGGTGATTTAGAAGTACCAGATATTAAGCTATACTATAAAGTAGCAGTCATCAAAGCAATATGGTACTGGCTAAGAGATAGAAGGGAGTGTCAGTGGAATAGACTTGGGGTAAATGACATAAGCAAAACAGTGTATGATAAACCCAAAGAGCCCAACTTTTGGGACAAAAATCCACTATTTGACAAAAACTGCTGGGAAAATTGGAAAACAATATGGGAGAGATTAGGTTTATATCAACATCTCACCCCCTACACCAAGATAAATTCAGAATGGGTGAAAGACTTGAATATAAAGAAGGAAACTGTAAGTAAATTAGGTGAACCCAGAATAGTATACTTGTCAGATCTCTGAGAAAGGAAAGATTTTAAAACAAAGCAAGAGTTAGAGAAAATTACAAATTATAAAATAAATAATTTTGATAGAAAAATAATTTAAAATAAAATGAATTAGGAACTAGGTTTAGTGACATAAAACAAAACCAGAGCAATGTCTTGGAACAACTTTTTTTTTAAACAAATATGAAATCCAATTATTTGGGGCTGAGCCCATGACACTTCACCTTTGAATTGCTCTATACTATCACATAAATATCTCATCATATTTCAGAAGCACATACTACATGTTTTTGTAAGAATTACTGACCTTAACCAAACATTTCTGTGTTAATAAGCATATATTAGGTAGCTACCAGATTACAGCAAATTTATCATTAGCAACAATTTCTTTCCAGAAAGCATGATTCCATTTATCTCAATATATCTGATCAATTCATGTATTTCATAATGAATTTTTGCCATATTTGAAAATGTTTTTCAAATTAAATCATTGCCTTTATGTAACCAGAGAATATTATCTTTCTGTCTAGTTCATTTTTATATTAGCTCAATCCATTTTGCTAGCTGAATGGATAGTGTTTTTGTGCGTTGTAAGAATGGGATTTGTGCAAGGGGGAATGGGACAAAAGGAGCCAGAGAAGTAGTGACTGACAGTTGGTGACAGTTAGTGACAGTTGAGGCCAGAGTGATTCTGGGGATGGTCTGAAGGAAGGAGGAGGAGAAAAGGGCTTCTAGTTGAGGACAGGTAGAGGAAGGAGGTGTACATCTCAGCTTGCATCCAGTCCTGAAAGCTTCCTAAGGACCTTTTTTTGGACATTGAAACCCTAATTCCCTGGTCAAAGGCATCTCATCGCTTCTCACCCATCAAAACTTCAACCTTTGAGTCAGCAAAGTTTTGGGACTCCATTTTGGGAGCAATTTCTTAGTCCCTTTCTCCTATTACCCAAACTTGCTGAGAAACTCATTCTGGTCTAACTTGCAATTATAGAAAAGGATAGAAATAGAAACAGAAGGAGAAGTGGGGGGAGAAAAAGCTTGGAAATGGGAACCCCAAAGGTTCCCTCCTGAGTGATGAACCCCATAGGATTTGGCACCCCAAAATCCCTCTAGCCTTCACCCCTTTCCCTATGCCCTGAATTATGAATAATAAAAGACATTCATTACTCAGATAGCATTCCACTGTGCTGAGAGACAATGAGTGGGAGGGGAGTTTGGTCTGGCTGCCTCCATCTTCTCTGGCTCCTTTTGCACCATCCCCTTGCACAAATCCCATTCTTACAGTGTGGGAGAGTGTTTTAGAAAGGATGGAATAGGGAGTAGGGAATGATATAGTAAAACAAATGCATTATGGGAATAAAACATTATATCCCAAAGAACACTACATTAGTTGACAACTAGCAAGGTGTTTTATCACTTTCTGTCTTGAAGATAAGGTCCTTAAACAAGGAGAATGCTAATATTTCTTCATTTGTTTATCCTCACAGGTTTCATGTATCTTCCAAATAACTACCAAAGAGATTTTTTTAAGTGAGCATCTAAGTACGTTATTATTTTTGTTGTTCAGTAGTGTATACTTTTTGTGACCACATTTGGAGTTTTTTGTTGTTTTTTTATAAAGATATTGGAATAATTTAATATTTCCTTCTACAACTATTTTACAAGTGAAGAACTGGAGCAAATGAGACTAAATTACTTACCCAGTGTCACATAAGTAATAAGTGTCTGAGGCCAGATATTAACTGAGTATTTTTTTACTCCAGGTCCAGTACCCTATCCATTGAATCACTTAATTGCCCACCAGTATCTCAGTTACAGGTTGATAAATAACTATGTATACCTATTCCCTCTAGGATCAATATAATTTGCTGTTTTGTATTTAAAACATTTTGCAAACTTATCTCTAATATCCCTCTTACCCATAATATTCTCCTGTATACTGTCTTAGTCTTTTGCTTTTACATCACATAATCATCTACATCATGTTCTTCATGCATGATAATAGATCAAAACCCTTTTTACTTTTGCAGCAACTGCCCTTGTCTGTAATGTTCCCTCTCTTCAACTCAACCTCTTGAAATCAAGTGTTTTCATGCAAACAATTCAAGGACCAGGGTCAGTAGGCAACATATCCTGTTCTCTCCACTTGCTAGTACATTCTCCTGTATGATGACCTTCTTCTTTGTATTTGTCTTGAATATACTTGCATATATTTTTGTATTCTCCATTAAAATTCCTTGAATTCAAGGGCTCTTTCCCTTTAAGTATTTAAGTAGGTCTTAAGTATCTAAGTAGCATCAATAAACAAATTGTATATATTGAAATAATTGGATCCTCAATGGGATGGTGTTGATAATGTACCATCCCATACCAATTCACATACCATTGTGAATTGGTTCCTCAGTACCTATTTATGGAAGAGGTCTGTGAGCTTGTTTCACAGTGACCAATGTGCAGTTCAGACTCCCAGACAGTTTTGAAGAAATCAGGATAGGGGTTTATTTGGACACAAGGTAATATGAAAGGAGAGGATTAAGGAATTGGGATTCCCTACCTATAAGGGTTCTAGCTAACCACCTGCCTTTCTAAACTTTCCTCACAGAGATTGCTTCATTTGCTTCCAAGCTCCCTAGACCCTGATCTGTCTGTCTTGATCCCAATGATGGTCTGGCTAACTCTATTTAATCTTCCCAGATTACTTTTGTAGGATAAATAGGTCTATTGGTTTCTTCAGAGTGAACCCAGTATGGTTAGGTTCACCCTAGCTAGGCCTAGTCAGAGCTAGAAAGGAAGGTTTAGCTCCAGACTGTCCAAGAGACAGGAAGTCTAAAAGCACCTCCTGACCAATGGAGCTACTTTTTTATCTGCTTTTTGTGTTCCAGATCTGTTTCTGGCATGAGACCAACTCTTGTGAAAACTCTTTCCCTTACATTTTGCACCCCATTTTCTGCTTCCCTTCTTATAATATATATATAAATACACTTATACATATGTAAGTATATACAGGACAAATACAAAAGGTACAAAAGATAATTTTAGGGAGAAATACACTAGCACCTGGAGAAATCATCCAAAGTAAATACACTTATACACATACTTACATATTGAAATACCCTTCACCCAACTCTAACCTGTGACTCTAAGAAGCTGTTGAAAGTGCAATGATTACAGCTTAGTAGAACTATCTTGTCTAGTGGTTGAACGGATAGGTCTCAGGTACATCAATGAGGTAGGGGGATGTCTACCTTAAGAATGTAAATATTTCCCTTTATAGAATATGTGAATGAGAACAGTTTGTTCCAAAGGCAATGAAGACAGCTGAACAAGTCAAGTGCTTGGAGCTTGATAAAATATCAAAGACACCAAGGACAAAAATTATATTGCAGGCCATCTCCAGTCTTCCTGACTTTTGTCTTGCCATTGAACTTCATGAACCTGGAAAATAGAGAGAGGCTGATGACTTTGTATAACTGTTCTTCACTTAAATACAATTCATATGTTAGTCAAGACATCATGGCATGACATTATCATTTTTCTTCAAAATGAAGGATGAACAATATCTGAATGTGTGTGATATGTGTATGTATATTGTTATAGGAAATTTGTAGATAGGACTTATTATAGTGAGTAAAAAATGGAAACCAAGCAAAGGCTGGCTGAAGCTAAGAACATTCCACACCCATAATGTTGGGAGAGGCTTGTTCACAGAGACTGGTAAGAGAAAGGACAGTTGTGCCCTGGAGTATTGAAAAGGAGTGTTGGATGCTGTGTCTATGGCTTAACTAGCCTGTGGACTATTTGGGATCTTGGAAAGAGGAGCTAATCTTTAATACACTGAGGGATTCTTCAATCAAGATCTAGGTTGAGTTGGGTGTTTGAGTTGGTGGACAACTCCAGAAAGCCTTATACTCCATAGCCTTTTGAATTAACTTGCTGTTTTCCTGAAGTGTTCCTGTAACCCAATTTCATCATGATACCATCCTGGGAAGTGCTCCTTGAGAGTCCCAATTTTCCCTTTTCTTGTCAGCCCTGCCTAAGCTGGCTGCTTATAGATAGAGTAGCCATTTTCCTCAATCAACATTCCATGACAGGTCCCATAGACTTAAAATCTCATACCTCTACCTGCCCTTGTTAAACATTAAACAAAAATCCTTTTTAAATAAACTTCCTGGTAGTCTCCTTCCCTGTCTTCAAGAAGCCACTGATATTCAAACTGTTTCCCTGGCTGTGTTGGTTTCAGTTACTGTTTGTTTCCCCAGCTAAGTGTGTTAGAATGTTACCTCTCCCAAGTCAGCTGTGGGCTACTTATACCCCAGCTGTACTGGTATGTCTCCCTTTCATTCTCTACATATTTTCCCATTACCAAAGATACTGATTTAAGTTACCAGATTTTTATACATATATATGCATATATATATATACAGATAAACATGTATTCATATATACATGCATGCATGCATATATGGGCAGATATAACAACATATTAAACAACATATATATGTGTGTTTATGCTACTATATATACATGCATATATGTCCACACACCAAATAGAAGATAAAATTTTTTGAAAGATATTGATGTACATGTGTATGGATGCATATATATCCTCCTCAAGGAGAAGCTGAATTTCTTGGGAGCAGGAGGTGGTGGTCCCAAGCCCGGCTGAAAAAGGAGGAGGGTTGGGCAAGAGGCTAGCAACCTCACCCCGTAAAAATCTCACTTGCTACAGAAACTGCAACCTCATTAAACCAACAAAACCAACGATCACCTAGTCTGGAAGATTGCTCTCCAACAGGGTCCATGACGCGTGCTGGCAAAAGCCAACAAATTCCAGGTATTTGTCACATCTTGAACATCAGATGGCCTGAAAGGATCTCCAATACCAGACTCTGGGAGGGAACAATTCAGTGTCCCATCAGTCAGGACGCTATGAGAATCGGAGGACACTGTTGCCTGACAGGCACTGAGCTGGAACCCACCAGGGAGGAGGAAGGTTGGAGGGCCAAAACAGACCTAGCAAAGATATGCTGAAAGCGAAACAAAGACCGTAGGAATGACGTGGGCCCAGTTGGGGGAAGTTGCCCAGAACGGAGTCCATTGGCGTGAGATGGTTGTGGCCCTATGTTCTTCTGGGAGTCAATAGGAATAATAAATAAAATAATAAAGGAGGTGGCCTTACTTTTATCTTTGTACCCACAGTTCACTTATAAATTTTTTAAAAAACTGAATTAAGATATATCTTCTGAACCAAAATGGTGGGTAATTTTTATTTATATTTTTCCTTTTCTATATTATTTCTTTGTTTATGTAACAGATTAAGAAAGAGTATGAATATATTAGGAATTATAAAATTAAAAATGATTCATATTAGTCTTTAAGACATAGAATGGGGGCAGCTGGGTAGCTCAGTGGATTGAGACCCAGGCCTAGCGATGGGAGGTCCTAGGTTAAAATCTGGCCTTAGACATTTCCCAGCTGTATGACCCTGGGCAAGTCACTTGACCCTCATTGCCTACCCTTACCACTCTTCTGCCTTGGAGTCAAGTATTGACACCAAGACAGAAGGTAAGGGTTTTAAAAAAAGACAGAATGTAATTTATAAAATCAATGTGCTCAATTCAATAAATACTTATTAAGTAATTAATTAGTATCATAAAATTGAGCTAATGAAGCTACAGTGTTTAGGATAGATTCAACCCTTGTTGTCTTTTGACCAGCAGAGTGTCTAAAGTATAAAGTACAGTGAGTCATTTGATGTGTGGCTGAATTAATTGTTTAAAATCAACCTCTTACACTTTAAATGGAAGAGGAAGTATGTTTTTAAATACAAGGTTTTTGACTCATTTTAATCTTTCTCAAGAAATAATTTGATCATGTCTTTGTAAGATATTAAAAATCTGGTCGTCATCGAAAAATGTTTTCATAATATGCTTAGTCAACCAAACTGGTATCTGATAAGACACTTGGATATGGATAACAAGTTTAGATCTTTGTTTTCCACCTTTCAAATTGTTATTTGGTCAAGGGTATATGTTGAATATCTTTGAGCAATCAACATTAGGATATTAACATAGATCACATAGATTGTGAGTGAAATAATCATATAATACAAACATTAAAATGGAAGAAAAAATGATAAGAGATAAATCCTGCATGTAGACCAAGAAATACTTAAAGAAAGGGGCAGGGAGCTAGAAGAAATGATTCATTAGAAAAAAATGGTTCCACCAGTGACTCTAATAAAAAAAATGGCCAATAACACATTTTTTCTGAACCCTAGTTTATATTATAATAAAGACAATTTGTCCTACAATTTCAAATATTTGAGTTTTATTAACTTATTAGGAAGCTAATGTAAGATTCTAAGTCATTGATTGATTTGAAGTATTGCTCATGATGTGCGACTAAATGTTTTCTGGTTAACATTTCTAGTTTGCATATGTCCTTAGAAATGTCTTTGACTGATACTCACAACATGTACAGAATCATGATAGATTGCTCTATCTTTTTCTCTATAGTGAGTTTGTGTGCTGAAAAATAAATCTTGTGAGGGGGATATTGACAACAGATAGGATGTTTTTTAGACATAATCAGAAGTAAAATGCTTCAGGGAATAACATACAAAAAACTGGAGAAGATGTGTACATATCCTTAACCAATTTAAAAAATTGAATCATTTTTTCTGTGCTGTTGGTGACATTATATAGCTTGCTTACAGTGGGACCGAAAAATAGATTGCCCAATGTGCTGACTAGAATAGTGTTTTCTTAAAACTGAACTTTACTATTTGAAGATATGACCTGAAATGTACATTATTAAATGTAGATCATTTCACCCTGCATTGCACATTTTAAAGAATTCTATTTCGTCTACACCAAATTATAAAATTGAAAATACTTTGTGTGAAAAAATATTTTATGTTTTCATTAGAAAAAGTAGCTAAATGTCCTTCCAGTCCCAGGAAATATTGTAATATCATATTCCTCCCAAAGAATAATTTCTGTCTCAAAGAAAAGAATTAGTCCTAAACATTTTTAACTAATATAATGATGATGGTGATGATATGTTGGGTCAAATATAATGAAAGACATTAAATAAAAGCAAATGAAAAGCATTATTCAAAAATCAACCTGAAATGAATTACATATAGATCACCTTTATAAGATTTCATCTCTCTCTCTCTCTCTCTCTCTCTCTCTCTCTCTCTCTCTCTCTCTCTCTCTCTCTTTCTCTCTCACTTCTTACTTACTTTTGTTCAACAAAAAGGAAATCTCATTCTGAGAAACTACTATGTGGATGAGATTTTTATTGTTGTTGTTTGTTCATTTATTTTGGAGGAATCCAACTATCAAAGTATACTCAGCATTAGTATTATTTGTCTTACAAAATTATCCTAAAAATAAAGAAAAAGGTATTTTCAGTTCTCATAAATGAACCATGAACCCACATGAAAAATAATGAAATTAAATCAAAGGTAATTTACTTATTGAATGCTATACTAAATCAAACTACCAATGAAATACTCTACTGAAGCACATAAAATAATAATAAAATTTATATAAAGGAGAAAAGAGTTCTCAAATATCAAAGAGAATAATGAAAACATTGAAAATGAAGGTGTTGGATAGCATTCTAGTCATAAAATTATATCATAAAACAGCAAATATCAAAAACATTGAAGATTGCTGAAGAGACGATGAAAAAATAACCCTTTGAATTTTACAACATATATTATTTTTATAAGAAGTGGTTGGAAAATTGGAAAGCATTCTGTTAGAAGTCAGGTTTAGACTAAGACCTAATATCATTTTTCCATAATAAATTGAAAAAAGGTGTATTCAATCTTAAAAATAAATGGCTTGCCCTTCAAACAATTACAATGACAAACCACATATATTTCCTAATTATGAGTAAGCCTCTATACAATTCTCTCTTTTCTAAGTCTCTCTCTCTTCCAGTGTTTGTATTTAAATATCCTTGCCAGTGCTGGTCATTTTATTACAAATTCTTGAAAGTACATTTACTAATGATTCACTTTTCCTGTGTGTAGGATCACATTACATTTTGCATGGTAGCATAATACAAAGGGTATAATTGTGGAACACTTAGCAACAGTTAATGATTCACCAGGAAACATTATCATAGATATTGCATCAGTTTGGACATCAATGTTATCACAATGAGATATTATTTGTAAATATTTGATTCAATAAGATTTTTGATCAAATGAAAAGTGATGTTTGTAAGGGACTTAACACAATGTCTGACAAACTATATGCGCATTATATTAATAGCATTTTAGTAGTACTAATCATTACCCTTAATTATACCTGCCCTGCTGATGAGAAGGCTAGAGGCCAAAGCAAAAATATTCATCCCATTGTGCCACTTCAAAGAAGACTGAGAAAATCAGCTAAATCTTAATTTCTCATGAGTTGCACTGTTTGGATTTGATTACATTATGATTATGTCCCCATATTGAGTACCCTCTTTTCCACTCTTACTTTGATTTTCACCTTCTTTTTCTCTGTTATCTTTCTATCTTACTTTGAATTTCCCTCTACTACATTATACATTCCTTGAGGAAGGATCTGTCTTTTTTTACTTGTATCTTTATTGCTTTTCTTAATGCCTGGTACATAGTAAGCAATATTTTAATAACAGTAAATATTTGTTGAATTAAATTAAATTTCATGTAAATAAGTTGATGATTTTCCTGGAGTTGAAGTATATGTCATGGGCAAATTTTAATATTTATTTTATTTATTTTTCCAAAATGCAATTTAAATAATATAATTCTTTTGGGAGTCTCTGAAGGCTGATTTCAATATTTCATTTGAAAGATATTACATTTAACAATTGCCCATAAAATTTCAGATAACATTTCAGGAGTTATTGCAGTTATGTTTACAAATGTACACACATATTCATAATAAAATGATATTATTTGACTTAAATGAGTCAACATAAAAAATTCTGTTATTTAAAGTTTAATCAGACTCTAATTAATGACATTGTTTGGAGAGATGTAGTAGTTTTTTGTTTTCAATTTCTTTCTGTATTCCTATTTCCAGGAAATTATACATTTGCATCTTCCTTCAAATATTACTTTCTGGATAACAATTTCTCAGGCTTATACTCAGCTACAAAGTACTACTTTTGTAAAGGTTAGTAAAATTCTATTAAACCATTTTGAGTTTCTAAGGATGAACTTTAAGAAATTATTCAGACACTTACAATACACTCAAATAGTCAAAAAGTAGTTTCGCTTTTAAAGTTCAAACTTGGCATGTATTTAGCCTTCACTGAAGAATTGGTGCTTGGACTTACATAGGACAAAGGAGGGCAAAACTAAAATCCCAGAGCACTGTGTTTTATGACTACAAAATAAAATAATTAGAGTGTCAATAAATGGGAGAAAAGGGATGAATTATTTATTTATGGCATATTAATTTTGTTAAGCCTTTCTGTCTCTTCTCTTATTTATTCATCACCTCCCTCTGAGTCTTCTTTCTGTCAGGTCAAATCCTAAAAGTTGACATAACCATGCCAAATAGAAGGGGCATAGTATTTTTAAGATAAATAGCTGTGTATAACTATATCCTCTAAATATAAGAAGATTTATTGTTGTAGTAACTGACTTTTTCTTTCTTTTCCCCACTCAGGATACTTATGAAATTCTTTAAAAAATGTATAATGGTCATTTTTTGGTAATAATTTGGATGAAATAGCCACTAAAGAGAAAGGTATAAGCCTGAAGATGAAGGAAAAATATGAGAGAGAATGGGAGAGAGAGAGAGAGAGAGAGGCAGAGAGACAGACATCGGCACAGGCACACATACACACTCACACACACTCACACAAGGAGAGAAAGTCTGCATTGTTTAGGAAAAAGGTTTCATTTAATTATGTGGTAGTACAAACTGTATTTAAATTTAAAGGAATATGTTGTAATTATCTTAGTAATACATAACAAGAATCAAATTACAACAAAATATTTGAAAAAACTTATGAATTAATATAATCCCAAAATCTAACTAATTTTATTCAAAGATTTCTCCATCATTCTAGAAAAATAAAATGTAATAAGATAGTTTGTATTAAAATCATAATTATTGAATATAGGTCAAAAGTGATTCTTTCTAATAGTATCCAAAATGAGCAATCATTTTACACAGATTGAGAAATAGGCTTAAAACAAACTCAGTTTAGTAAGATAATTAAAAGCAACATATCACCATGTAGACTACCAACCTTCATTTTTAAAAGGGGGATCTAAAGCTTTGGGGGAGATTTTTCTTGGTTAAAAGAGATTTAATCAAATGTAATCACTGAATGCTTACTATATAGTCTGTTGTTATTTTATTATTATTATTATTATTATTATTATTATTATTTTAATTTACATGAACCCATTATGCTAAGGTTTTCCTTGAAATTTATCTAGTAAATTTCCATTTTTTTTAAATCAGGAAGTTAGAAGAGAAAATGGTGTCTGGACATCAGAACTCAGGTCTGGCAGCTGGTTTTATAAATGAAGAGAGAGGCCTCTGTAGGAGCAAGATAGGTGACAAATGGCTGTAATAACCCTTATGTCTAAAAAATGGGGAAGTCATAAGATGCTGATTTAAATTTCTTAAAAAGATATGATAGATAAAAAGGGGTCTAGGACAGGAATCTAATGACTTCATGTGACATCAAGAAACTTTAAAACAAAATCAAATGAATAAAAAAATGGAAGAAAATATAATCTACTTCATAAAAAAAACTGACCTGGAAAATAGATCCAGGATAGACATTTTAAGAATTATTGGATTATCCAAAGGTCATGGTCAAAAAATCTGAAAACAAAAACAAAACAAACAAAAAAAACCTAGACATTATACTACAGGAACAGAAAATTATCCAAGAAAACTTCCTTCAGATCTTTGAACAAGTAAAATAGTGTTTAAAAGAATCCACAGATCATCTTCTACATTAAATCTCCAAATGTCAATTCCTAGGAATGTTATTGTCAGGTTCAAGAGCTTCCAGGCCAAGGAGAAAATACTACAAGAAGCTGTTAGGAAACAATATTTTGGAGCTCCAGTCAGGATCAGTTAGGACCTTGCAGCCTCCACTTTAAAGGGCCAGAGGTCTAGGAATATGATATTCCAGAAGGCAAGGAACTAGATTTACTACCAAGAATCAACTACCCAGCAAAACTAACTACATATTTTCAGGGGAATGTATGAGCATTTAACAAAACAGAAGATTTCAAAGCATTACTAAAGAAAAGAAGAGAACTAAATGAAAAATTTCAGGCCTGAATACAAAATACATGAGAAATATAAAAGTGTAAATAAGAAAGAGAAAAATAATAAGGGCTTCAATAATGTCAAAGGCTGAGGCCTTCAGGGGCTCAAATAAAAGATCAGAGAGCAACTTTAGAGTTTAGAATAACTGTTTTTTTATTTTAATTAGAAAAGGGAAGGTCTAAGAAAAACTAAGCAATAGAAAGGGGAAAAGGCACCGAGAGAGAGCTCAGGATATGAGAGCCTCTGGGATCTATAGCAGACCCTGCAGAGTAGAGAGAGCTCCAGGGTAAAGAGAGCTCCAGGGTAGAGAGAGAGAAAAGTGCCAAAGTTTCTCTTTAATACTTTCCCTGACACCTCCCACAAAGGAAGTGGGAGGGGTCAGGGGAAGGTGTAGCAGAGAGTCCTGGGAGTTGTAGTCTCCCAGGGCTTATGATAATTTCAAATGGCACATTCCCTCCTGTGATCCTTTGGGAGACCAATCTCCCCATTGGATCATAACAAACATAAATAAATTTACAATTACAATAAAATAAAGGGTATATACATCAATACAAGGGGAGATCTGTAAAAATTTTTACAACATAAGGAAATCAAATGGAATGTCTTTTACAAAAATATTCAGGGGGCAGTCTCCTTTCACATCTAAACATATATATGCATAAAACAAATGCATTTAAACAAAGCAGATGAATTTAACAAAACAAATGAATTTTAACATGACAAATGAATTTTAAACCAGACAAATGAATTTAAAACCCCCCCCCCCAATGTTCAAAATTTTGCAAATCCAGTTGCTCTCTTAGGCTCCTGGATCAGCTAGCATTCTTCATGTGGTCTTCACAGGCATCTCCAGTTGGATTCAAGAAGGTAGTAAACCTCTTTTCCTAAAACAACCTAAATTCTCCATATGAAATAAAAACACATTCCCCCCTGAGGAGGATAGAAAGAAACACTGAAATGACAAAGGGATATATGGCTGAGGCAGGAGGCATATGAATCACTGCCAATCAAATTCATCAGAAAAATTAACACAAAAAAGCCAAATAACTATTGGATGAAAAATTTTAAACATCCAATTCTAAATTTCATATGAAAAAAGTTCTAAATAAGAAAAAATAGAAAATCACACTAGGTCTTGGAATAATGTCCAATTAAAGTAATCCATGTCCAACAGTGTGTACTTACCCACTCAGTAGCCAGGACCACATCAACCACCATAGTAAGAAGGTTAGGAAGAAAGGACTCAATTTGTATTTATTGGTCTGATATTATATCATTTCTTCTCTTCTTCTTTCATCATTTCTTCTCAGGGATATTATATGGAGCCAGAACAGCCAATTGTTAGGTACTTGACATATAAATTTCACAAGGAGAATGGTTCAAGGAGTCCTGCATCTAGGCAGTAAGGCAGGCTGGATAGTTAGATTCAGGTCCCTTTGTGGTTGCCATAAACTGTGAGGGAGTTGAAGGGAGGAAGGTAAGAAGATTGAAGGAATGGAGGAAAGGAGAGAAGAAGGTAGAGGAAGGGAAAGGAAGGGGGAAATTGACGAAAGCCCTTCAGGGGCTCAAATAAAAGATCAGAGAGCAACTTTAGGGTTTAGAATAACTGGGTTTTATTTTAATTGGAAGAGGGAAGTTCTAGGAAAAACTAGGAGAGAGAAAGGGAAAAAAGGCACCGAGAGAGAGCTCAGGATGCAAGAGCCTCCAGGCTTGAAAGCAGCCCCTCCAGAGTAGAAAAAGCAGAGCCTCCAGGGTAGAGAGACTCCAGGGTAGAGAAACTCCAGGGTATAGGGAGCTCCAGGGTAGAGAGCAGAGCTTCCAGAGTAGAGAGAGCTGAGAACAGAGCAGAGAGACTACAGGGGAGAGAGAGCTCCAGGGTAGAGAGAGAGAAAAGGCACCAGCCTTGCTCTTTTATAATTTCTCTGACACCTCCACAAAGGAAGTGGGAGTTGTCAGGGAGAAGTTGTAGCAGAGAGCCCTGGGAGTTGTAGTCTTCTAGGGCTTAAAATAATTTCAAAAGACACAATACATAGAGGATGTGATAGTAAGCTGTTTAGAATGATATGTCAAAAAATAAAAGTAAGGGTGAAAAAGAGGATAATACTAAGAAAAATGGGAAAAGAGAAGTAAAATAGAATAAATATATCACATAAAGAAGAGCAGGGGTAGAGTAAGTGGGTGAAGGAAGACCAATATAATTGAAGAGTGGAAGAGGTTGGTGACATGTAATACTTAAACAGTGCTTCCATTGGAAGTGGCTGAGAGAAAAGAATAGCTAGACTCAGTAAGCATATAGAATTGTATCTTACTTTTAAAGGAATATAAATGAAATCTAATCTATGGGAAACCAGTAGTTACTTTGGGCAACTGCCACTCACAGATCAAAATCACAAGGAAGTATAGGGTATCAGGGGTAGAGTAAATCTGATAACCCTACACTAAAGGAATGGGAGTTGGGATTACTGGTCTCTGCCACAAACCATGGCATAACTCAAAGTTTAACTAATAATACTCTATGGATTCTTTGAGGTAAGAGGAAACAAACAGGAAGAAAAACAAACAGTTTAATATATAGAAAAAGGGTAAGGAGAGTGGGAGAAGTATTTCTATAACCAGGAACAGCTAACTGGCAAGAAATGGAGTTCTAAGAGGGAGTTGAATATCAGTTTCTCTGTCAACCTAATTTCAGTCAGACTGACAGCCTTGACTGAAGGCTAGAGGGAGAGCTGGGCATTGGGAATCTCACAACTGGTCCAGGCTGCTCCTTTGATGACTTCAGGATAACTCCTTGCACAGACAATAATCCAATAGATAGCAGATAGGGAATAATGCCTACAAACTGTCCACCAGAAACAGACTCTTCCCACTACCAAGGTTTGCCTTGAGAGATGTTGTCTTCAAGCTTCTCCAGTCCCAAAGACCCCAAACTTATGGATTCATTGCTGGCAGGACACCTACTCCAAACCCCTCTCATACCAGCACTGAAAATTCACTCTTCCCCTGGCTGCATTCCAACACAGAATGTTCAAAGCTGACAGCCATGTCCCCATCACTAGACACTTCTTACTCATCATAAATTTCTATTCTGTTCCCTAAATGACTTCATTACATTACCCTACAGAGATGTAGAAAGTGATTAAGAAATGGGATGGTGAGGAGGGAGTAATATAATTGAGGGAGAGGTTTGGGGGTGCCCAAAAGGTCCTATATTAAGAGGGAAACAAGATGGGAGATGCTGTTAAAGAGAGAAATATAAGGAAGGGGAAAGGGCTGACTAAAAGCAAAACACTGGAGGGAAGGAAAAGAATGAAAGGAGAAATGTCAGGATTAAAGAAGGAAGTCAAAATGGAGGGGAATATACGCAAGATAATTGTAATTGTGAATGTGAATGGAATTGTGAAGATGGGATTAACTCTCCCCTGCCAGGTATTAGATTTAATCACTAGAAGTGTATACATCCCACTTATATTTAAGTATGGAGAGGTCTATAACCCAGGTCTGTGTGTGATAGTGGGTGATGAATCAGAATCAACTGACTGCCCCCTGGGCAGTCCTAAGCAAGGCTATAGCTGAAATCCATAGATGTAAAGTGGAAGGAATGAACAGGAAGAGATGAAAGGAAGGGTCTTTAAAAGTGGCAAGAACTTCCTGTGACCAGCTTTTCTGCCTTTGAACTTGGCCCTGGAGGAACTCCAGCTGGGGACCTCAGACTGCTCTTGGATTTTCCCTTTGAACTATGAAGTGGGTGATTTAAAAAGGTTGACTCCTTTTCCTGGCTTTTCTGGAGATACTAGCCTTCTGGAGAGGCCTCATAGCTAAAACCCTTGTTTAATTTACTTCTGGGCCCCTTTTCTGGGGCCTCTGAATCCCTGCTTGTTTCTGACTGGGCCAGAGTCATTATTTAATCTCTCTGATTTCCTTGTTTTCACTCTATCTCCTTTTGTAAATAAACTACCATAAAAAAGTAATCTGTACTTGAGTAATATATATTCAGTGACTACATTTTTATATATTTAGTGAAATCTCTAATTTTTAACCCTTACAGGATGAGCTCACCCATGAAATGGAAGTAGGTAGCACAAAATCCCAATATATGTTGTTTACAAGAAACACACTTGAGGCAGAGTAAAGTTAAGTGCTTGGAACAGACACTATTGGGCTTCAACTGAGACAAAGAAGGCAGAAGTAACAATCCTGATCTCAGACAAAGCTAATGTAAAAATTAATCTGATTGAAAGAGACAACAAAGGGAAATAACATCTTGATAAAAGATAGTATAAATAATGAAGAAATATCAGTAGTTGGCAGAGATACAACAAATGGTATAGCTTCCAGATCTTTAAAGGAGAAAGTAAAGTAATTTAAGGAGGAAATAGAAAGTAAAACTGTACTAGTGGGGACCCTCAACCTTCCCCTATTAGAACTAGACAAATCAAACCAAAAATAAATGAGAAAAAAGTAAGAGAAGTGGATGAAAGGTTAGAAAAATTAGAGTTAATAGAGACTTGGGTATAAAAAGGAATATACATTCTTTTCAGCAGCACCTGGTGCATATACAAAGATCAAACATATACTAGGACATAAAAATTGCAAACAAATGAAGAAAATCAGAAATAATAATTATGAATAAAAGTTCATGGAAAGGCAAATATAAAATTAATTGGAAAACAAATAATCCAATTCTCTAAAACTTGTGGAACAAATCCAAGAAACAATTATTGATTTCATTGAGGAGAATGACAATGAGGAAGCAACATATCAAAAATTATGTAATACATCCAAAGCAGTACTTGGGGAAAAATTATAACCCTGAGTGTCTCCGTTGTAAGGGTTAAAAATTAAATTTTGGACTAAATTTATGAGAAATGTGGTTGCCAAAATTATTACTCAAGTCAAAATGACTTTTTATGGTTATTTATTTACAAAAGGAGAAAAATTGAAACTGAGGAAATCAGAGAGAGAGAGAGTAGATAATCACTCTGGTCCTGTCCAAACCAAGCAGGTCTTCAGAGGCCCAAGCAAAGGGATCCTAGAGATAAATTAAAAAAGGATTCTATCCACAAGGCCTCCTCCAAGACAATGAGCCTCTCCACAGGCTAGTACCTCCAGAAAAACCAGGAGAGGGAGTTAGCCTTTTTCCCTTACCATATGGTAGTCCTAAAGGAAAATTCAAGAGCAGGTTGAGGTCCCAAGCTGGAGCTCCTCCAAGGCCAAGTTCAAAAGAGAAAAAGCTGGTCACCAGAAGTTACCATCATTGTGTCACTTCCTCACTTTCTGTGCCTTCCTTCCACTTTTATGTGGACCAATTGCAACTTTAGCTTTGCTTCAGACTGCCCATGGTATAGTCAGTTGTTTCTGATTTGTCACTCACTAGCACATGTGCATCATAGACCTCCCACCCCCACTTAAAAATTAAGTTGGGGCATATATATCCCTGTTGGCTAAAATCTAAAAAATAGACAGGGGAAAGTTAATCCCATCTTCACAATATTGACAAAATAGAGAGAGCAGAGAACAATGAAATGGGTATGAAACTTAATAAAGTAGAAAAAAGAACAAATTAAGAACCCCAGATAAAAACTAAATTGGAAATATTAAATATCAAAGGACAAATTAATGAAATTGAAAGTATGAGAACTATTGAACTAATAAATAAGCCTAGGAGTGGGTTCTTTGGAAAAACATTGATAAAGTAGTGGTTAATCTAATTAAAAAAAAAGAAGAGAATCAAATTAACAATATTAAAAATGAAAAGGGCAATCTCATCTCTACTGATACGGAAGTTAAGGCAATTATTAAGAGCTGTTTTGCTCAATTATATAACGATCTGGGTGAAATGGATGGATACTTAGAAAAATATAAATTGCTGGTTAACTAAAGCAGAAATTGAATACTTAAATAACCCTATCTCAGAAAAAAAATGAATAGACCAATAAGGAACTCCCTAGGAAAAAATCTCCAGGGCCAGATGGATTCACAAGTGAATTGTACCAAACATTTAAAGCACAACTAATCCAAATACTATACAAAATATTAATATCTTTTCATTCCTCTATTCTGTTTACTTTTTATGATTCTCTTAAGTCTTGCATTTGAGAGTCAAAAATTCTCATTCAGCTCTAATCTTTTCATCAGGTATATTTGGAAGTCTTCTATTTCATTGAATGCTCATTTGTCCTCCCATGAACAATTATGCTTTATTTTTTGAGTGATTCTTGCTTAAGTCCTAGCTCCCTTTCTTTCTGGAATATCATATTCCAGAACCACTGATCCCTTAATATAGAAGTTAATAAATCTTGTATTATCCTCAATGTGGCTTCACTATATTTAAATTGCTTCTTCTTGTCTACTTGTAATATTTTTTTCTTGAACTGGAAGTTCTGGAATTTGACCATAATATTCCTGGGAGTTAACCTTTTGGAATCTCTTTCAGGAGTTGATCAATAGATTCACTCCATTTTTATTTCACCCTCTGGTTTAATAATATTATGGCAAGGTTCCTTGATAATTGTTTAAGATTATGCATTTATTTAATTGATTCATAATTAATTAATGGTTACATAAAACATGTTCTTTCCCTCCCCTCCTTTCATCTCCCTTCCCATAACCCACAAACAATTCCACTGGGTTTGTAATAAGTATAGACTTTAAAAGTAGGAAAGAGAATGGAGGGAGGAGAAAAAAATTCTTTTCTTTAAGGGGCACAACAAGTTCAATCAATTTATATCCCAAGAAGAAAAGGAGGTATTGGAAAATATTAAAAATTATTATTACCAACAGGGTAACTAGAAGGAGTTTACATAGAGGGGACAGGGACAAACTGTGTAGGATGAAATGTCAAGAAATGTATGAATATATATGTATGTATGTATGTAGGTAGGTAGGTATAAATATATAAAAACTGGAGGGAAGAAGAAAAATAGGAAAACAAACAAAAAAGGAATTTACATTCCATAAAGAAGCTTGTGGGATCAACAGGGAAAAATAACAATACACTGTAAGGGAGTGGTAATTATATTAGATATATAATATCGAATTAGATATTAGAGAGAGGTAATATTCAATACTTAAGTGTACTGAAATCAACTTAGAGAAGAATAATCAGATCCATAGGGGCAGAAAATTGATTCATGCCCAATAGAGAAGTAGAAGGGAAACAAACAGACTGGTGGGGAGGGAAGCAATACTACAAAGGGAGAGGGCTCGTGGGGGGAGGCGGCCGGGTGGCTTTAAAGAACAATAAGAGGGGAATAAGAAGGGAGGAAGGAGAAAGGGAAGTACAACAAGGGAGGGGATTATAGGACCAGATTAAAAACAAAACACTGGTATAGAAGGAAACAGTGAAAGAAGAAAGGACAGGACTAGGAGAGAGAATCAAAATGACTGGGAATGCACAGCTGATAATTATAACTCTGAATGTGAATGGGATGAACTCACCCATAAAAAGGAAGCAAATAGCAGAGTGGATTAGAAACCAAAACCCAACCATATGTTGTCTACAAGAAACACACATGAGACAAACAGACATACATAGAGTGAAAATGAGAGGATGGAGCAAAATCTTTTGGGCTTCAAATGAGAAAAAGAAGACAGGGGTGGCTATCATGATCTCTGACAGAGCCAAAGTAAAAATAGATAAGGTTAAAAGAGATAGGGAAGCTCACTACATCCTAATAAAAGGCAGTATAAACAATGAAGAAATATCAGTACTCAATATGTATACACCAAATGGTATAGCTTCCAAATTTCTAAAGGAGAAGCTAGTGAAGCTCAAGAATGAAATAGATAGCAAAAACATAGTAGTGTGGGACATAAACCTTCCCATATCAGATCTAGAAAAATCAAACCAAAAAATAAATAAGAAAGAGAAAAGAGAAGTAAATAAAACCCTAGAAAAATTAGAGTTAATAGATAAATGGAGAAAAATAGAGACAAAAGAATACATCTTTTCAGCAGCACATGGAACATTCACAAAAATAGACCATGTAATAGGGCACAGAAACATGGCAAACAAATGCAAAAAAGCAAAAATAATAAGTGTAACCTTCTCAGATCATAATAGAATAAAAATATTTATTAGTAAGAATACATGGAGAGGCAAACAAAAAACGAATTGGAAATTAAATAATGTGACTCTCCAAAATAATTTAGTGAAAGAACAAATCACAGAAACAATTAATAATTTCATTGAAGACAATGACAATGATGAGACATCTTAACCAAACCTATGGGATGCAGGCAAAGCAGTTCTAAGGGGAAAATTTATATCACTGAGTGCATACGTTAACAAATTTGGGAGGTTAATGAATTGGGCATGCAACTTAAAAAACTAGAAAATGAACAAATTAGAAATCCTCACACAAAAACTAAATTAGAAATACTAAAAATTAAAGGAGAAATTAATAAAATCAAAAGTAAATGAACTACTGAATTAATAAATAAGACTAGAAGCTGGTATTTTGAAAAATATATATAAAATAGACAAAGTACTGGTTAATCTAATTTAAAAAAGGAAAGAAGAAAACCAAATTAATAGTATCAAAGAACAAAAGGGAGACCTCACCTCTAATGAAGAGGAAACTAAGGCAATCATTAAAAACTATTTTGCCCAATTATATAGCAATGAATTTAGCAATGTAGATGATAGGGATGAATATTTGCAAAAACATAAAGTGCCTTGATTAACAGCAGAATAAATGGAATATTTATATAATCCAATATGAGAAAAAGAAATTGAACAAGCCATTAAAGAACTCCCTAAGAAAAAAGATCCAGGGCCTGATGTATTATTCACAAGTGAATTCTATCAAACATTCAAAGAAAAATTAATCCCAATACTATACAAATTATTTGATATAAAAAGCAAAGAAGAAGTTTTACCAAACTCCTTTTATGACACAAATATGGTACTGATTCCAAATCCAGGGAGATCAAAAACAGAGAAAAAAATTACAGACCAGTCTTCTTCATGAACATAGATGCAAAAATATTAAATAGAATACTAGCAAAAAGACTCCAGTAAGTGATCAAGAGGGTTATTCATGATCAGGTGGGATTTATACCAGGAATGCAAGGATTGTTCAACATTAGGAAAACCATACACATAATTAACCATATCAATTAGCAAACCAACAAAAACTACATGATTATCTCAATAGATGCTGAAAAAGCCTTTGACAAAATACAACATCCATTCCTACTGAAAACACTAGGAAGTATAAGAATAGAAGGTCCTTTCCTAAAAATAATAAACAGTATATAACTTAAACCATCAACAAGAATGATATGCTATGGGGATAAATTAGAAGCCTTTCCAATAAGATCAGGTGGGAAACAAGGATGCCCATTATCACCTCTATTATTTAATATAGCACTAGAAACACTAGCAGTAGCAATTAGAAAAGAAAAAGAAATTGAAAGTATTAAAATAGGCAATGAAGAGACTAAGCTATCACTCTTTGCAGATGATATGATGGTCTACTTAAAAAATCCTAGAGAATCATCTAAACAGCTAGTAGAAATAATCAACAACTTTAGCAAAGTTGCAGGATACAAAATAAATGCACATAAATAATCAGCATTTCTATATATTTCCAACACATCACAGCAGCAAGAGGTAGAAAGAGAAACACCATTTAAAATCACCCTAGACAATATAAAATTCTTAGGAATCTATCTACCAAAACAAACACAGGAGTTATTTCAACATAACTACAAAATACTTTCCAAACAATTAAAACTAGATCTAAACAACTGGAAAAACATTGAGTGCTCATGGGTAGGACAAGCTAACATAATAAAAATGACCATTATACCCAAATTAATTTACCTATTTAGTGCCATATCTATCAAACTACCAAAAACATTTTTTACTGCATTAGGAAAAACTATAACAGAGTTTATTTGGAATAACAAATGATCAAGAATATCAAGGGAAATAATGAAAAAAATGTGAAGGAAGGTGATTTAGTAGTACCAGATATTAAGCTATACTATAAAGTAGCAGTCATCAAAACTATATGGTACTGGCTAAGAGATAGAAGGGAGTGCCAATGGAATAGACTTGGGGTAAATGACATAAGCAAAACAGTGTATGATAAACCCAAAGAGCCCAACTTTTGGGACACAAATCCATTATTTGACAAAAACTGCTGAGAAAATTTGAAAACAATATGGGAGTGATTAGGTTTAGATCAACATCTCACACTTTACACTAAGATAAATTCAGAATGGGTGAAAGACTTGAATATAAAGAAGGAAACTGTAAGTAAATTAGGTGAACACAGAATAGTATACTTGTCCGATCTCTGGGAAAGAAAAGATTTTAAAACCAAACAAGAGTTAGAGAAAATTACCAAATATAAAATAAATAATGTTCAGTATATTAAATTAAAAAGTTTTTGTACAAACAAAAACAATGCAACCAAAATCAGAAGGGAAGCAACAAACTGGGAAAAAAATCTTTATAATAAAAAATTCTCACAGAGGTCAAATTACTCAAATATTCGGGTAGCTAAATAAATTGTATAAAAAATCAAGCCATTCCCCAATTGATAAATGGGCAAGGGAAATAAATAGGCAATTTTCAGATAAAAAAATCAAAAGTATCAATAAGCACATAAGAAAGTGTTCTAAATTTCCAATAATTAGAGAAATGCAAGTGAAAACAACTCTGAGGTACCACCTCACACCTAGCAGATTGGCTAAAATGATAGCAGGGGTGAGTAATGAATGCTGGAGGTGATGTGGCAAAATTGGGATCTTAATGCACTGCTGGTCGAGTTGTAAACTGATCCAACCATTCTGGATGGCAATTTGGAACTATGCCCAAAGACTGATAAAAGAATGTTTGCCCTTTGATCCAGCCATACCATTGCTGGGTTTATATCCCAAAGAGATCATAGATAAACTGAATTGTACAAAAATATTTATAGCCCAGCTTTTTGTGGTGGCAAAAAACTGGAAAGTGAGGTTATGCCCTTCTATTGGGGAATGGCTGAACAAATTGTGGTATATGCTGATGACGGAATACTATTGTGCTCAAAGGAATAATAAACTGGAGGAATTCCATGCGAACTGGAAACACCTCCAGGAACTGATGCAGAGTGAAAGGAGCAGAGCCAGAAGAACTTTGTACACAGAGACTGATACACTGTGGTGAAATTGAATGTAATGGATGTCTGTACTAGCAGCAATGCAATGACCGAAGACAATTCTGAAGGATTTATGGAAAAAAACACTACCTACATTCAGAGGAAGGACTACAGGAATGGAAACACAGAAGAAAAACAACTGCTTGAACACTTGTATTGATGAAGACATGATTAGGGATGTAGACCCGAAAAGACCACACCAATGTAACTATCAATAATATGTAAATAAGTCTTGACTGACCACACATCTTAAAACCAGTGGAAATGTGAGTTAGTTATGGGGGGGGTGAAGGGGGTGAAGGGTAAAGTAAAGACATGATTTATGTAGCCATGGAAAATTTTTCTAAAAATTAAAAATTATTTTAAAAAAGTAGGAAAGCAGACTTAGCAGACAGTCTAAGGGAAAAAGCCTTAGCTATCAGCCAGGGACATTCTAAATAGAATGAAGGGGAAAAATGTTTGCCCTTGAGGACTCTGGTCAAACTTGTAAAGAGAGAGGATGTGGATGCCTTTACCTGCCCAGTGAGGAGCCCAAGGAGAGTAGAGTTATCACTGTGAAGGAAGACCTGCCAAGTGAGCAAGAAGATCTAGTTGGGGTGGTGGACATCCCAGTCTGAGACAAGCTCCTTGATTAGCATCTCCTGGATTTACCTTTCTCTGGACCCATTTCCTATGCTATCAAGAGGAGCTGAAGAAGACATGATTTGTGAGAGACCAATTTTCCCTTCTAGTCTGTAAAGTCTGATTAGTGCAGTGTAGGCTTTAACCCATTCTCCCAGCCCCTTTGTGGTCTCTAGTAAATAGATTCAGTGTGACCTTTCCCCATTATTCCTGACCCTCAATTATTATTAAAATCCTGTGTTTATAATTCTTTTGTCCTTGTACTACCCTGTTACTTGCTAGTTTCTCTGACTCCCTGGCTAGGTGGGTCAGTGTGACAATTAAGGCCCAACAGTCATTCCTGTCAACTGCCATTTCCCAACCTGCCAAACCCAATTTCTCCAGCTTGTTCAGTCCCCACCTATTGTCTATTCCTGTCTCCTACTCACCCTTCTGAACCCAGATAAAAATATAAGTTAACCCCAGATTTTACTATAAGAGGTTTTACATGTGTCATTGATCAAGACCTATTTCCAGATAATTAATCTTTGCACTAGGGTGATCATTTAGAGCAGTGGTTCCAAAATTTTTTTGGCTTACTGTTCCCTTTCCAGAAAAAATATTACTTAGAGCCCCTGGTTATTTTTTTAAATTTTAACAGTAATTGATAGGAAAGATAAATGCACCTGTGACCATCACCACCCCACCCACCACATCGCTGCAGCACCCACCAGGGGGCAGTGGCACCCACTTTGGGAATCACTGATTTAGAGTCTACATCCCTAATCATATCCCCATCAACCCATGTGATCAAGCTGTTGCTGTTTTTCTCCTGTGTTTCTACTCCCACAGTTCTTTCTCTGGATGTGGATAGTGTTTTTTCTCATAAGACCCTCAGAATTGTCCTGGATTATTACATTGTTGCTAGGAAAGAAGTCTATTATATTTGATTGTGTCACAATGTATCCATCTCTGTGTATAATGTTCTCCTGGTTCTACTCCTTTCACTCTGCATTAATTCCTAGAGGAATTCACATGGAATTCCTCCAATTCCTTTTAGTACAATAGTATTCCATTACCAACAGATACCACAATTTGTTCAGCCATTCCCCAACTGAAGGGGATATCCTCATTTTCCAAAATTTTGCCACCACAAAGAGTGCAGGTATAAATATTTTATACAAGTTTTTTTTTCCTTATTATCTCTTTGGAGTATAAACCCAGCAATGATATGGTTGGATCAAAGGGCAGGCAATCTTTTAATGCCCTTTGGGCTTATTTCCAAATTGTCATTCAGAATAGTTGGATCAATTCACAACTCCACCATTAATGCATTAATGTCCCAATTTTGCCACATCTCCTCCAACATTTATTACTTTCCTTTACTGTCATATTAGCCAAACTGCTAGATGTGAAGTGGTACCTCAGAGCTTTATCCTGGGCTTATTGATTCCTTGATAATTTCTTGAAAGATGTGTAAGTTCTTTTTTTTAATCATGTGTTTCAGGTATTCCAATAATTCTTAAATTATTTCTTATGTGGGCATCTGGGTATCTCAGTGGATTGAGAGTAAGGCCTAGAGATGGGAGGTCCTACGTTCAAATCCAGCCTCAGACACTTCCCAGCTGTGTGACCCTGGGCAAATCACTTGTCCCCCATTGCCCACCCTTAACATTTTTCTACCTAGGAGCCAATTCACAGAAGTTAAGGGCTTTAAAAAAATAATCTCTTATGGATTTATTTTCCAGTTATTTTTCCAATGTGATATTTCACATTTTCTTCTATTTTTTTCATTCTTTTGTCTTTATTTAGTTAGTTACTGGTGTTTTATGAAATTATTAGATTTCACTTGGACAATTTAATTTTTAAGTTATGATTTGTTTGAGTGAGCTTTGTACCTTTCCCCCCATATAACCAATCCTGCCTTTTGAGAAGTTTGGTCAGTATATTTTGGTATATCTTTTTCCATTTGGTCAATTCCTTTTTTTAAAGCATTTTTCTCTTCATTGAATTTTTGTGCCTCTTTTTTTTATCAATTGGCCTACTTTATTAAGTTATCAATTTCTTCAGTATTTTTTGCTTCTGTTTCTTTGTATCCTCAGTTTACTCTTTTTCAAGGTTTTACTTTATCATTCTCATTTCCTTTCCCAATTTTTCTTCTGCCTCTCTATTTTGATTTAAATTTTTTCACTTCCTCCATTAATTTTTTTGGGTCTTTAGAGAATTTTTAAAAATTTTTCTTCTTTGCTTAAGAAGCAGCTCTATTAAGTTTGTTATAGTTATCTGTTTTTGTGTTTTAGTTTTCCTTGTAAGCCAAATAAATTTCTATACATATTCTTTTTTATTATTTGCTCATTTTATAAACATTTTATTTTGTAAGGGGGGAAAAGGGTTTTTTTGGGTTCAATATATTAAAAGATGGTCACCAGAGGATTGAACTATTATCAATCCTCAATTAAGAATATTCTCAAGTTAAAATTTACTTTTATGAAAGTTTATTTACAATTAAGAGAGAGAGGAAATAAGGAAATAAGAATCTAACCCAGTAGGAAATTTACTATGATCCTCTAATTAATCCAGGTATATCTGATTAACCCTCAGCCAAGAGTCAGAGGGCTAGAGACCTGGAGGTGAATGAAGCAAAGCTTCATTCACAGAATCTATTAAAAGAAGTTCCTTAAGAGATGTTCCGGAAGATTCAGTCTATAAACTCACCAAGGTTTTAGTGTTCCAGTCATTGCTCCTCCACAAACCACCAGGAAAACTAGAAGACCTCCTTCACTTGTAGCCCTCTTCACCAGAACCACCTCTCACTCATTCAACTCCCTCTGTTTAAAGGGGTCACTCATGAATCACTTCCTGTACCTCCCTCTTACTTTGAGTGTCCAATTACAATAGACACTTCTCGTAGGACTGCCTAGGGGGCAGTCAGTTGACTGATTCATCACCCACTCTAGCACAGGTGGGTTAAGGACCTCCCAGAATTGGAGGTGCTCTCACGTTTGGTGATTAAATCTAAAGATGGGCAGTGTAGACTTAATTTAATTATCACAATTTCCTTTTAATTAAAAAAAGACTATAGTTGGGCTCAGTAAATGTGGTGAAGAGAGCATTGTGTACATTTAAAGCTAAGTTGTCAAAACAACCTTTGGATTTTAGACCAAAGCATCTTATTGCTGAACCTCTGAATTTTATCTCTTTAAGGTGTCTTCACAACAATGCTAGGAGATCATTTCTAAAGGTCTTGTGACTTCTGGAACCAAAAATAACTTCGTCTTTTCCCCTGCCTAGCTCCCTGTTATCCAGAACTCCTATCTCTTGCCCACTATTAGTTTGGAATACTCCAGTAAGATTGCTTTTGGAAAGATATGCCCCTGAGTGTATAAATTTGACAAGAACAATGAAGGCGGTCTCTTTTGCATTGCAAATCTGAACAAAGGAGGTGGCTTTAAAGTTCCATCATAAACACATATTTGGACTTAACACCTTTGTATATAAAGTCTGTCAAGCTGGCCTAAACAGCTAGGGGAAGAGGTTGCTAAGACTGACCACACATATCTAAGCACCTTTTCTTTCTCTAGCTCACTTTTTACTACTTTATAAGTACTTATAAATTAAGATACAGTCACCAGAGGATTTTAATCTTAATACACTGTTCCAAGTTTCAGGGTTTTTCTTCAGCTGTTTTCAGAAATAGATCTGGGGTTCTATCAGCTTTCCATTCTTCTAAGGTAGTATAATGTAAGGGGAGGTATTTATTACTCTACTGACCTCCTTAACTTCCTTCCTGATTTCTCCATTGATTTTCAGGATTTCTAATTTGGTATTTAATTTGTTTTTTTTCTTTTTCTAGGTCCCCCCCAATTGCATGCCCAATTCATTGATCTGCTCTTTCCCTATTTTATTGATGCAAGTGTTTAGAGATATAAATTTTCCCCTGAGTATAAGGCATCTCATAAATTTTAATCTGTTGTCTTTTTTTTTTAATTTTTTTAAACCCTTACCTTCCATCTTAGAGTCAATACTGTATATTGGCTCCAAGGCAGAAGAGTGGTAAGGGTAGGCAATGGGGGTCAAGTGACTTGCCCAGGGTCACACAGCTGGGAAGTGTCTGAGGCCAGATTTGAACCTAGGACCTCCCATCTTTAGGCCTGGTTTTCAATCCACTGAGCTACCCAGCTGCCCCCAATTGTCTTTTCATCATAATTTTCTTTAAATAAATTATTGGTTGTGTTGTGTCTATAATTTGTTCCTTGTTAGGAAAAGAAGATTTAAGAGAAACATCAATAATGTGTTATTAAATACTCATTCATAAATATTTCTGTATATAAAAGGCATACTATAGATATGGAAACAGATAAAGATAAATTCATCAGGTATGGATAGATATACAAGTAGATATAAATGATAGAAAGATAAAATGTAGGGAGAGTTGTAGATTATTGTAGAGTATGATGAATAAACACATTTTCTATAATTAACTTGGACTAAATTTACTACAAGAAATGTAAGGATTGTAAAACATTAGGAAAAAATTGCTGTAATTAATTATATACATAATTTTTCTTTTTTATGTATGAAAATGACACAAAAATAGAATAAAAATGATCTTCAGTAATCAATATGGTACCATACAGTGAATGATGACACACATCACCTTTATCCTGGTAGAGAACTATGGAACAATAGCTACTGAATGCTGCCTAAACTATAATATACAGTAGTCTCAGTTTTATTTAGCTGTCTTTCTTTGTAATAAGGGAAAGCTCAATAGCAAACATAGATTAGGAAATGATAGTGGCATAAAAAATGGCATTACTAAAACAACAAAATTTGAAATATCAAGTCACATTTACTAATTTTATCAGAAAATTATTTCTGTTCTGGAATGGATATCCACATTGCTTCTTTTTTTGTGTGTGCAGTCTTAGTGATTTATTTTACAAATAAACAACAAGGATAATTTGAACTACTGTCCTCTGTTTTATTTAGAAGCAAAATATAAGAGGAATACCTCTGCCAAACAGAGGAAAATATTAATAATTAATATTCCAGTATAACATCATAGTCCTTTCTCATTCTCTTCAAATTCAGTAAAGGAACCTTCTTGTCTTTGAATGAAATATAGACTTCTGATATTTAGTACTGGAAAACTGGAGGTCAATAGTATAAATCTTTACTGCTCTTTTAAACTGATGGGCCCTATAATCTAGCAATATCTCCTCTATAGAAATTATTAAATATATTTATTTTGTCAGGGATTCATTCAATTTTTAAGGAATTGAAAAGCATTTGATATTCTCTATTTCATATAACTTCTCATAATTTCCTTTTAAAAATTGACATCAAGAATCATTTCAGCTTATTTTACCCCTATTTGCTGAGTATAGTGTCTTCCAAAAAGTAGTTGTTTTTTTTTAAATTTGTAATAAAAAAAAGACTCCATTGACTAAAGATTAAGCACAAAGTCTCATTCTTTGGTGGTTATTTATTGGTTTTCGTAATGAGTCAAGTGCTGGAGAGCAGCCTGACAAAAAGTAAAGCTATTTTATAAGGCCCATCTGGAGATAATTTCCCTCCTAAATTTAGCAGTTATTTATTTTTATTTTGATTTTGAATATTTTCCCATAGTTACATGTTTCATGTTCTTTCCCTCTCCCTCAAACCCTCTTAACCCCCCTTAGCCATCACACAATTTCCCTGGATTTTACATGTATCATTGATTAAGACCTAATTTCATAATATTGATAGTTGGACTAGAGTTATCATCTAGTGTCTACATTCCCAATAATATCCCCATCAGCCCATGTGTTCAAGCAGTTGTTTTTCTTCTGTGTTTCTCCTCCCACAGTTTTTCCTCTGAATGTGGCTAGTTTTCTTTCTCATAGGTTCCTTAGCCTTGCTCTGGATTCTTTCTTTGCTACTAGTAGAGAAATCCATTATGATCAATTGTACCACAGTGTATCAGTCTCTGTGTACAATGTTCTCCTGGATCTGCTCCTTTCACTTTGTATCAATTCCTGGAGGTCATTCCAGGTCACATGTAATTCCTCCAGTTCTTTATTCCTTCTTCATTATTTGAGCACAATAGTATTCCATCACCAACAGATAGCACAATTTGTTCAGCCATTCCTCAATTGATGGACATGCCCTTGTTTTCCAGGTTTTTGCCACCACAAAGAGAGCAGCTATAAATATTTTTGTACAAATCTTTTTAGCTACGATCTCTTTGGGGTAAAAACCAAGCAGTGTTATGGCTGGATGAAAAGGCAGATAGTCTTTTAAAGCCCTTTGAGCATACTTATAAATTGGGATCCAGAACAGTTGGATCAGGTCACAACTCCACCAGCAATGCATTAATATCCCAATTTTGCCACATCCCCTCCAACGTTCATTACTCTCCCCTGCTGTCATTTTAGTCAATCTCCTAGGTGTGAGGTGATAGCTCAGAGTTGTTTTGATTTGCATTTCTCTCATTATTAGAGATTTAGAACACTTTTTTCATGTGCTTATTGATAGTTTTGAATTCTTTATCTGAAAATTGCCTATTCATGTCCCTTGCTCATTTATCAATTGGAGGATGGTTTGATTTTTTTTGTGCAATTGATTTAGCTCCTTGTATATGTAATTAGACCTTTGTCTGAGTTTTTTGTTATAAAGATTTTTTCCCAATTTGTTGCTTCCCTTCTAATTTTGTTTGTACAAAACCTTTTTAGTTTAATGTAATTGAAATTATTTATTTTACATTTTGTGATTTTTTTCTAACTCTTGCTTTCCTTTCCCAGAGATCTGACAAATATACTATTGTGTGCTCACCTAATTTACTTATAATTTCCTCCTTTATATTCAAGTCATTTACCCATTCTGAATTTATCTTGGTATAGGATATAAGATGTTGACCTAGACCCAATCTCTCCCATATTTTTTTCCAATTTTTCCAGCAGTTTTTGTCAAATAGTGAGTTTTTGTACCCAAATCTGAGTTCTTTGGGTTTATCATAGACTATCTTGCTGAGGTTGCTTACCCCTAGTCTATTCCACTGATTGCCCCTTCTGTCTCTTTGCCAGTACCATATTGGTTGTTTTTTTTAAAACCCTTGTACTTTGGTGTATTGTCTCATAGGTGGAAGATCGGTAAGGGTGGGCAATGGGGGTCAAGTGACTTGCCCAGGTTCACACAGCTGGGAAGTGGCTGAGGCCGAGTACCATATTGTTTTGTTTTGTTTTTTTTTCAGTTCTTTCTCTGGAGATGGATAACATTTTTTTTTCTTTTTCTTTTTTTTTATTATTAGACATTTATTAGTATTCGTTTTTAACCTGTTTACATACTTTATTCCCCTACTTTCCCCTTCACCCCCCCCCGCTCTCCCCCCACCCATGGCCAATGCACATTTCCACTGTAATATGTGTCCTTGTTCAGGGTCTATTTCCCATTCATGTCCGCCTCAGCCCATGCATTCAAGCAATTGTTTATCTTATATGTTTCCTCTCCTGCAGTCCTTCCTCTGAATGTGGGTAGCATCTTTACAATAAATCCCTCAGAGCTGTCTTGTGTCATTGCAGTGCTGCTGGTACTGGAGCCCATTACATTTGATTTTACCATAGTATATCAGTCTCTGTGTATAATGTTCTTCTGGCTCTGCTCCTTTCACTCTGCATCACTTCCTGGAGGTCTCTCCAATTTGCCTGGAATTCCTCCAGTTTATTATTCCTTTTAGCACAATAGTATTCCATCACCCGCATATACCACAATTTGTACAGCCATTCCCCAATTGAAGGACAGACCCTCATTTTCCAGTTTTTTGCCACTACAAAAAGCGCAGCTATAAATATTTTCGTACAAGTCTATCTATGATCTCTTTGGGGTACAAACCCAGCAATGGTATGGTTGGATCAAAGGGCTCGCAGTCTTTTATAGCCCTTTGGGCAGAGTTCCAAATTGCCAGCCAGAATGGTTGGATCATTTCACAACTCCACCAGCAATGCATTAATGTCCCGATTTTGCCACATCTCCTCCAACATTCATTACTCTCCCCTTCTTTCATTTTAGCCAATCTGCTAGGTGTGAGGTGATACCTCAGAGTTGTTTTGATTTGCATTTCTGTAATTATTAGAGATTTAGAACACTTTCTCATGTGCTTATTGATACTTTTGATTTCTTTACCTGAAAATTGCCTATTCATGTCTCTTGCCCATTTATCAATTGGGGAATGGCTTGATTTTTTATACAATTGCTTTAACTCCTTGTATATTTGAGTGAATAGACCCCTGTCAGAGTTTTTTGTTATAAAGATTTTTTCCCAATTTGTTGTTTCCCTTCTGATTTTGACTACATTGTTTTTGTTTGTACAAAAGCTTTTTAGCTTAATATAATCAAAACCATTAAATTTACATTTTGTAATTTTCTCTAACTCTTGCTTGGTTTTAAAATCTTTCCTTTCCCAGAGATCTGACAAGTATACTATTCTGTGTTCACTTAACTTGTTTAGAGTTTCCCTCTTTATATTCAAGTCATTCACCCATTCTGAATTTATCTTGGTGTAGGGTGTGAGATGATGATCTAAACCTAATCTCTCCCATATTGTTTTTCAAATTTCCCAGCAGTTTTTGTCAAATAGTGGATTCATGTCCCTAAAGTTGGGCTCTTTGGGTTTATCATATACTGTCTTGCTGAAATCATTAACCCCGAGTCTATTCCACTGATCCTTCCTTCTATCTCTTAGCCACTACCATATTGATTTAATGACTGCTGCTTTATAGTATAGTTTGATATCTGGTACTGCTAGGCCCCCTTCCTTCACATTTTTTTTTCATTATTTCCCTTGAAATTCTTGATCTTTTGTTATTCCAAATGAAATTTGCTATAGTTTTTTCCTAATTCAGTAAAGAAGTTTTTTGGTAATTTGATAGGTATGGTGCTACATAGGTAAATTAATTTGGGTAGGATGTTCATTTTTGTTATGTTAGCTCGTCCTACCCATGAACAATTAATGGCTCTCCAATTTTTGAGATCCAGTTTTATTTGTTTGGAACGTGTTTTGTAGTTGTTTTTGTATAATAGCTGTGTTTGTTTTGTTAGATTGATTCCCAAGTATTTTATATTGTCTAGGGTGATTTTTAAATGGTGTTTCTCTTTCTACCTCTTGCTGTTCTAATGTGTTGGAAAAGTATAGAAATGCTGATGATTTATGTGCATTTATTTTGTGTCCTGCCACTTTGCTAAAGTTGTTGATTATTTCTACAAGCCTCTTAGTTGATTCTCTAGGATTTTTTAATTATACCATCATATCATCTGCAAAGAGTGATAGCTTAGTCTCCTCCTTGCCTATTTTGATACCTTCAATTTCTTTTTCTTCTCTAATTGCTATTGCTAGTGTTTCTAGTACTATGTTGAATAATAGAGGTGATAATGGGCATCCTTGTTTCACTCCTGATCTTATTGGGAAGGGTTCTAATTTATCCCCATTGCATATAATGCTTGTTGATGGTTTAAGGTATATACTGTTTATTATTTTTAGGAAAGGTCCTTCTATTCCTATACTTTTCAGTGTTTTCAATAGGAATGGATGCTGTATTTTGTCAAAGGCTTTTTCAGCATCTATTGAGATAATCATGTGATTTTTATTTGATAGACTATTGATATGGTCAATTATGTGGATGGTTTTCCTAATGTTGAACCATCCTTGCATTCCTGGTATAAATCCCACCTGATCATGGTGGATGGTCTTCTTAATTACTTGCTGGAGTCTCTTTGCTAATATTCTATTTAAGATTTTTGCATCTGTGTTCATTAGGGAGATTGGTCTATAGTTTTCTTTCTCTGTTTTTGGTCTCCCTGGCTTTGGAATCAGCACCATATTTGTGTCATAAAAGGAATTTGGTAGGACTCCTTCTTTGCTTATCATATCAAATAATTTGTATAGTATTGGGATTAGTTGCTCTTTGAATGTCTGATAGAATTCACTTGTGAATCCATCAGATCCTGGCGATTTTTTCTTAGGGATTTCTTTAACGGCTTGTTCAATTTCTATTTCTGATATGGGATTATTTAGGTATTCTATTTCTTCTGCTGTTAATCTAGGTAATTTATATTTTTGTAAATATTCATCCATATCTCCTAAATTGTTATATTTGTTGCCATATAATTGGGTGAAATAGTTCTTAATGATTGCCTTAATTTCCCCTTCATTATAGGTGAGGTCTCCCTTTTCATCTCTAATACTGTCAATTTGGTTTTCCTCTTTCCTTTTTCTTATTAGATCGACTAGTACTTTGTCTATTTTATCTGTTTTTTCAAAATACCAGCTTCTAGTCTTATTTATTAATTCAAAGGTTCTTTTACTTTCGATTTTATTAATTTCTCCCTTAATTTTTAGTATTTCTAATTTAGTTTTCATCTGGGGGATTTTTATTTGCTCGCTTTCTAATTTTTTGAGTTGCATGCCCAATTCATTAATCTCTGCCCTCCTTAATTTGTTAGTATATGCACTCAAGGATATAAATTTCCCCCTGAGTACTGCCTTGGCTGCATCCCACAGAGTTTGATAGGATGTCTCATCATTGTCATTCTCTTCAATGAAATTGTTGATTGGAAAGTCCATGTGCACCCCCAGCACTTGGCGTCCCTCGTCTTGCAGCACACAGGTACAAGCCCTGGGACTGCCAGTTTTTATCTGGTTGCCCCAGTCCTGTTTGTGTGTGCGGTGTGGGAGATGGGGGAGGGGCTTCTTCTTCTCGCGTTTTAGTGAGAGCTGTTTCACCCCTTTATAGTGTGGAAATGCCCCGATTCTGCATACCTTCAATGCTGAGCCCTGTTGTGGGGTTCCTTCGTTCTTCTGGACTCGTTTTTATTTCCCCTTGAGGAGTTCTGTATGCTTCAGTCAGGAGAGATAGAGCAGCTGCTCCTTACTCTGTTGCCATCTTAACCGGAAGTACCTACCATATTGTTTTGATGATTATTGCTTTATAGTACAGTTTAAGATCTGGTACTGCCAGGTCACCTTCCTTCATATTTTTTTCAGTATTTCCCTTGATATTAAATTTAGCAGTTATTATGGAAGAGGAGATGTAAATATTGAAATCACTGTACACTCATTGATGAATATTGATTCTGGAGTTAGAAATGTATTTCAGAGAATATTTCTACTCCATCACCTTCTAAAAGACAAACTAAAAATATCTACATGCATAGAAAAAGAAGAAAAGTGGCCATGATGAAAAAGTTCTATAATCTTCATATGAAGAAATGCATATTAATGTTAAAGTTCAGGATTATTTTCATGTCTATAGTGAAGGCAGTTATGTATTGTTTAAATTTCTAATAGGGAGAGACAGCTAGGAGGCTTAGTGAGTTGAGAACCAGATCTAGAGACAGGAGGTCCTAGATTCAAATCTAGCACCAGAAACTTAATCACTGTATGACTCTGGGGAAATCACTTAACCTCCATTGCCTAGCCCTTGCTGCTCTTCTGCCTTAGAACCAATACTGTGTATCAGTTCTAAAACAGAAGGTAAGAGTTTAAAAAAAAATTCTAACAAGGTACACAAACTAAAATTCCTACAAACTTGCCTAATACATAGTATATGGCATATATCTTTAGTGATAGGCAATTATTAAATTTAAGGGATAAGGTTATTTCAATCTTATCAAAATATCTGTATGAAGAAATTGCATTCTCAGTTCTAAAATTCTCATGCACACATAAATGTACACATTCATAACTATATTTTAAAATGTTACAGTTATATTTTGTCTTGAAAGGACATAAATTTCATTTAAATAAGTATTGATTATTTTGATTTCACTGTGCCAGTAGGATATTTTTCTTTTCTTATATGTTTATCAGCTCCTATATACTCAATGCCTGGTGGATAGTCAGACAGCCTGTGGTGCAGTGCAGAAAGAGAGTACAGTTCATTAGAAATATCAATAGATTTTGATTCAGAAGGCTTAGAAGCGGAATATTCTATCCCCTCCCCAGCTTCAATCTCCTCTTCCTATTACAGGTATATTGGAGCAAGTCTTTTAAGTCTTTGTTTCTGAAGTTTCTCAAATGTTAAGTGAGGAAGTAGAACTAATGGTTCTCCAGTTCAGAATCAATGACTTCAGATCAATCACACAAAAAATTTAATTCCCATATGAGTAGAGTCAACTTCATTTGTTTTTAACATTGCTGGTTTTTTTGAAACTTCAATCATATTTTTAAGGTTCTTGTATATTCACTCTATTTGAATCTGACAATATTTTCTCTTTCCTCTAATCTCTAGCACATGAGACAGTAGTAGAATGCTTTTGAGCTTGAAGTTTCAGAAAATCTTCCATAGAACAAAATTTAAATAGTATGATATCATACTGTGAAGTAAAAGCTTATTGTATAGATATGAAGTTTTAGTATACTCTAGAGTTACCTCGGATTCACAAAGCAATTAGCTAATAATGTTAAAAAGTTATGGCTAATTTAACTAATGGTGAATGGAGCCTAGTAAAGCTGTCAGAGTTGATGAGCCCAGGGAGATTTTGTTCAGGAACACACATTAAAGTTAAGGCCCTTTATATCTTTTTAGAACTTTAATCAGTCTCTTGAATGATAACTACCTTTTTTAATGGTATGCAAAAATATGTTTTTAAATATTTTTTCTCCTATCATCTCTATAATATTTAAGTGCAAGCTGTAACCAACAAGAAGGCAACAATTTTCTATTAGGAAAATGGTATAAGTCACAAAAGTGTTTCTTGGAGCACATCTTAAAAAGGCATCACTTCTGCCCCTTTGACCTAGCAATATCACTACTAAGTCCATATCTCAACAAGACCAAGGATAGATGAAAAAGTCTTATTTATATAAAATTATTTACACAAGTTCTTTTTGTGGTGACAATGAATTACACAGCAATGGGATGTCCATCAATTGGGGAATGTTACGGTGGTTAAGGTGCTGTTATTTGTTAATACAGTGGAGCACTGATATTCAACCAAATTGTGAAGCTCAGAGAATTATTTCAACAACTGTTTGATGAAAGCTCCACTGAAAGGAGATGGAATTCTGTGAAAGGCTAGATGCCCTAATAACAGTTCTCTTAGAAATCAGTTGGCCTTGATGAACTAGGAAGTTGATCTTGACCTTTTGGGACCTTAATAGTGTTTACAATCCAAGCACAAGCTTAATCTTGAAGTGACTGGATCAGCTAGGCTTGACTCCAAAATCTGACTACATTAACAAAGAGATGATGACTTTGTCCTCAACTAGGTAGGCTATCAGCTTAATAAGTAAAGGCTGTCAGAGGCTTGTACATTTAACAGGGTTTATTGGATATGTTGAAGGGAAGGGAAACTGGGAGATGGGAGAGAGGAAAATAGGTGAACTCTATTAAGCTTTTAACCTATAATAAGTATAATAAGTTAGGATGAGATATAAGTAGAGAGTTGGCCTAAGTGCTGAGTCCAGGGGACTTTGAGAGTCTCCCCCAGCTCAGAAGCTGTTATAGATTTTTGGAGATATTGATGATGAAAATGTTGATGACTAATCTTGTTAGATGGTTAAGGCTCAGCTGCTTTATCAGTAAGGAAGTGATTGATATAATTAGCAAAGTAGTCTGAACACTGCCTCTCTATACCAATCTACCCTAATCCCAGGGCCCAGACAGTAGACAACCTCCTGCCTCTCTAACCCAGAGAAAAGAGAGTCCTGAGGCTATTCAGCTCTCAGTATTTATAGAGGATCACCAACCAAAAATTTGGCATGTGCCACCTCCTGCTAGCTGGCTGGATTCTTTGTTCCATGGTTGATAACTCTTGTTTGCAAATTCAAGATGGTTATCATCCTGCCAGGCATAAGAGGAATGACTGGACAAGTTGGGGCATAATGATTGTAATAAAAGACTATTTTTACATAAGAAATGAGGAGTACTATTGTTGTGAGCAGATGCAAAGCATGGAATCCCTGCAAAGGTACAGGGAGAGCCTCACCCAGAATTCCAGGGGAACCCCTGGAGAACTTTGGGTAAGGGGCAGTTGAGAAGGGTTGGAGACAGTTAATTTGTGGGATTGGATGTGAGCAGATACTCTGCTTGTTTCTTCTGACTTGGGGTTTCTCCTGAGAAACCATTATAGCATAAGCTAGTGATTTCTACTCATAGGATTAGCCTATTTGTTAGTACTATTCTTCATTAATGTAATGATATAATTATTTAGTAAATAGAGAGTAAGATATTTATCTATAGCAAGAGAGCCAGTTTTAGTTAAATGCTTCATCCCTCCAGTGAGGAGGGGGAAGGGGCATCAATTTAACAGTTTAGGGTCACCTTTCCTTTATCAAATACCTTCATTAACTTTCTCTAATTTTCCTTGTTAATTCCTAATATAACTTTTTACCTTCAAATCTGTGCCTGATAATTATTTGAAGATATTTACAATTCAGTCTGTATATTTAGTTGAATCCTGTTGGCTGCCAGTTTAAGATCTCCTCTGTTCTCAACAGTTAGATAAATAATTTCTATATATCTGCTCTAACTGATCTGAGAGGAATATAAATTTAGGAAAGAAACATTATTGGGGTTTCAGCCATAACAGAAACTCACCAGAAGAATCCTATTCCTGTCTTCATTACCAACTGAAGCAGAAGCAGTTAGAGGGGGAGGGCTTTGAGAGCCAGGAATGTTTTACCCCCTCCTTTCCTCACTGTAGCCTGTCAATCTCTGGCTCTTAACTTAAAGCAGCTATCTGGCCCTGAACATTTATCTGCTTCTCAAAACTATCTGTTATTATCATCATAACACTATCTCCCCCCAAAAAACATGGAAAGACTTATATGAAATGATGAATAGTGAAATCAGGAGAATATTATACACAGTAACAGCAATAATGCATGATGATCAATTGCAAATATCTTATATATTATCATAAATGCAGGGACCCAAGAAAAGTGACTCCTCCCAATTCACTTCCAAGTGACTCACAACCACAGAAGGAACTAAAAGAATCTGAATGCAGTTTGAAACTTATCTGTTTTTCAGTTAATTTCTTTCTTTATTTCCTAGTATAAGTGATATGAGTCTTCTTTCACAATATGATGAACATGGAAATATGCATACATATAACTTCTATCATATTGCCTTCCATGTCAGGGAGGAGAAGGGGTGGGAGAGAGGAAGAGAATATGGATTGTACAATGTCAGAAAATGATTATTATAATTGTATTTATGAATTCCAGCTAAGAGCTAAGATGGTAGAACAAAAGTCATATTGTATCTACTCTCCACATAGACAGAGAAAAAGAAAATAAATATCATCAAAACAAAGAAAAACAAGAGGAATATGTCTCACTAGGGTAAAAAGAGAGAGTAGTCCAGACAGCACAGCATCTTTGGAAACCAACAGAACTGAATCAATGCTGTGATTCCACCAGGAACAACAAAGCTGAAGAATGGGACCAAGTCGATATTGACCCATTTGACAGGAGTATAAAAAGCAGAAAAAGAAGAGAGGTATGAGACTGGCTTAAGTCAGTGGAAACCATAATTTCAGTGAGAGAGGACACTATCCTGAACACTTCTAGCTGGAAGCAAAGCACCTGAGACAGCAAAACAGCAAAGTAATGGACAAGCCCACCTTTAGTCATTATGCATGGGTAACAAAGGCAGAGAAAAAAAGAAACCTCCTTCCTTCCAGGAACCAGCAGAATATTTGAGGCAGTGAAACAATAGAGTCTGAGGCAGAAGAAATAAAAATAAGATCCTTGCCCAGCCCATACTAATTCACAGAGGCAAGGAAGTAGCAGAGTCCAGACTAACACAGACCACAGAATAACAGGGTAATTGGCAACAAAAGGTGCTGAACCTAACTGGACAAAATGGTTTCAAGCCTTTGCTAAGCAATCCAGAAGGACCATACCCTCCTTAGGCATACTGAAAAAGGAAATGTGGAAAGTTGTCAGGTCCCAAAGGAACCCTTAGAACAAGTTGAAAAGAAGTTTAAAACCAAATAATAATGAAGGGGAAATTAAGGCAATCATTAAAAACTATTTTGCCCAGTTATATGGCAATAAATATAACAATCTAGGAGATATGGATGAATATTTGCAAAAAATATAAAGTGCCTAGATTAACAGCAGAAGAAATAGAATACCTAAATAATCCCATATATGAAAAAGAAATTTAACAAGCCATCAAAGAACTCCCTAAGAAAAAATCGCCAGGACCTGATGGATTCACAAGTGAATTCTATCAGACATTCAAAGAGCAACTAATCCCAATAATATACAAATTATTTGATATGATAAGCAAAGAAGGAGTCCTACCAAATTCCTTTTATGAAACAAATATGGTACTGATTCCAAAGCCAGGGAGACCAAAAAAAGAGAAAGAAAAGTACAGACCAATCTCCCTAATGAACATAGATGCAAAAATCTTAAATAGAATACTAGCAAAGAGACTCCAGCAAGTAATTAAGAAAATCATTCACCATGATCAGGTGGGATTTATACCAGGAATAAAAGGTTGGTTCAACATTAGGAAAACCATCCACATAATTGACCATATCAACAGTCTAACAAACAAAAATCACATGATTATCTCAATAGATGCTGAAAAAGCCTTTGACAAAATACAGCATCCATTCCTATTGAAAACATTGAAAAGTATAGGAATAGAAGGACCCTTCCTAAAAATAATAAACAGTATATACCTAA